>NW_015175384.1:176959-184943 GCF_001447785.1 Gekko japonicus | reverse complement strand
AACTCCGGCTTTGGGAAACCCCGGGAGATTTTTTTTGGGGGGGGGGTGGAACCTGGGGAGGGTTTTCATCCAGGGGGCATAACGCTCAATGAAACTGCTGAGCGGTCGGGTTAGAACGGATAAATGGAAGTCCTTCTTCACCCAAAGAGTGATGAACACAAGGAATTCACTGGCTCAGGAGGTGCCGGTGGCTACAAGCATGGACGGCTTCAAGAGGGAATTAGATAAGCATCTGGAGCAGAGGTCCATCAGTGGCTATGAGCCACAAGGTATAGATAGGGGCTCTGGGGCAAGGGATGCTCTGCATTCTTGGTGCTTGGGGGGGGGGGTAACAGTGGGAGGGCTCCTTGTGTCCTGGCCCCACTGCTGGACCTCCTGATGGCACCTGTTATTTCTGGCCCCTGTGTGACACAGAGCAGGGCCAGCTCACTCACTAGGCAAACTAGGCAGTTGCCTAGAGCGGGCCAGCCCTTAGGGGCACCAAACTGCACCCGGTCCCGTACTCTGGGAGTTTCTTGATTATTTGTGTTTTTCATTCTTCCTAAAATGCATTTATTTTTGAAAATTGGTGGGCACATGGGGGGTGGGGGTGCCAGAAGGGATCCTCGCCTAGGGTGCAAAATAAGCTGGGGCCGGCCCTGCACAGAGTGATGGACTGGATGGGCCGTTGGCCTGATCCAACATTGGCTTCTCTTCTGTTCTTATGATCCTGGTGCTGGGGGGGGGGACAGTGGGAGGGCTTCTAATGTCCTGGCCCCACTGCTGGACCTCCTGGTGGCACCTGGTATTTTTGGCCACTGTGTGACACAGAGTGATGGACTGGATGGGCCATTAGCCTGATCCAACATGGGCTTCTCTTGTGTTCTTATGATCCTGGTGCTGTGGGGGGGGCAACAGTGGGGCGGCTTCTAGTGTCCTGGCCCCACTGCTGGACCTCCTGATGGCCCCTGGTATTTTTAGCCACTGTGTGACCCAGAGTGTGGGACTGGATGGGCCACTGGCCTGATCCAACATGGACTTCTCTTATGTTCTTAAAAATTTCTGTGCTGTTGCAACCTTGAGTATGCTGCTCAGGTGTGTATCTGTAAGCTGCAAACCTACGATGACGCAGCAGCAGCAGAACTGGAAGCAGCAGCAGAAGACAGCCAGTTCCACTGCGGGCCTGATAGAAGCCCTCTGGGGGCCTAGTCCAGCCCCCGCACCACCTGTTTGAGCCGAGTTGGCCTGCAGCAGCAGAGCAAAGGCGGAGTCCAGGGGCACCTTGAAGCAACGCTCCCTCTAAGCTGAGTTAGTGTGAGCTAGTTCAGTTTTTTAGCCTCCGGCTCACACATTTTTCTCTTCGCTCAGGAAGGAGGGCTCCAGAGCAAACTAATTTATGCAGCAGCCAAATTGCTCGCTCACAACTTTAATGCAAGTAGCTCATGAAGTAGAATTTTCTCTCACAAAACTCCACGGCTTAGAGGGCGCATTGCCTTGAAGCCTTCAAGAGTTAGGGTTAAGTTGAAGACCAACCAGGTTCAATTCAGGGTATAAGCGTTCACGTACATGCACACTTCTTCAGAGTATCTGCCACCGGACTAACAGAGGAGGGAGGCCGGTATAAGTGCCTCAGAGCATGCACAGAGCGCTACGCCACATGCGCCCAAGTAGCAATAGACAGATCCCCCCAGTTCTGGGCTGATGAGACAGATATAGTGGCTGCTATCAGACGGCAGTTATCTGACCGTGGTTTGAACTGACTGGTGTGTTTCACTAGATGCAGATTGTGGTGATAGAGAATTACAGAATTTTGTCGGTTTAAATGAAATCTTTACTGGTATGTAACAGAAACACGGGGCCACGGTGGCTCAAGTGGTTAAGACCACTGAGCTGCTGACCGGAAGGTTGGTAGTTCGGCGGTTCGAGACCCGAGTGCCGCGTGACAGCGTGAGCTCCCATCTCTGGCCCCAGCTCCTGCCAGCCTAGTAGTTCGAAAGAAATTGGAAGTAGATAAATAGGTACCACTTCGGTGGGAAGGTAACAGCATTTCCTGCACCTTGGCGTCTAGTCATGCCGGCCACATGACCACGGAAACGTCTTCAGACAGCACCGGCTCTTCGGCTTGGAAAGGAGATGAGCACCGCATCCCTAGAGTCGGATTCGACTGGCTTTTGAGCAAGGGAAACCTTTACCTTTAACACAAACACACATGCCACCGCACCCCCCACAAGTTGGTCAAGATTTAGTGCCATGGCCCATTTGATAGTTCAGTGCTTTAACTAGCAGGTGGGACAGGTATTATGCGCCACAATCCAGGCAGGCCTCGGGGGTGGGTGGGTGGGAGGGGGTGTAGGCGATCCTTGATTTAGTCCTAAGTAACACTCAAGACCTGGTGAGAGATGTAAAAGTGATTGCACCGCTTGGAAACAGTGATCATAATGTTGTTGAGTTCATCATTTGTACAAATAGAGAATTGGCCAAAAAGACTCACACAACCATTTTTAACTTTAAAAGGGGTAATTTCTCTGATATGAGGGGACACGTGGGGAGGAAACTGAAAGGAAAAGTAGAAAGGGTCAAAACAATTGGGGAAGCTTGGGATCTATTTAAAACTACGATCCTAGAAGCTCAAAAAATATATATTCCGCAGGTTAGGAAAGGCACAAACAGGTATAGGAAAAAGCCTGCATGGTTAACAAACAGAGTAATGGAGGCTGTAAAAAGTAAAAAGAATTCCTTTAAGCAGTGGAAAGCTAGTCACAGTGAGGCTGATAAAACGGAACACAGGCTATGGCAAATAAAATGCAAGTCTGAGGTCAGGCAGGCAAAAAGGGAATATGAGGAGCATATAGCAAAAAACGTAAAAACCAACAATAAAACTTTCTTCAAATACATTAGAAACAGGAAACCAGCCAGGGAGGCAGTGGGGCCCTTGGACGACCAAGGGGTAAAAGGAGTATTGAAGGATGATAGGGAAATGGCTGAGAAGCTAAATGCATTTTTTGCCTCCGTCTTCACTGTGGAAGATGAGAAGTGCTTGCCCACTCCAGAACCACTGATTTCAGGAGGGGTGTTGGAAGACCTGAGTCAGATTGAGGTGATGAGAGAGGAGGTCCTAAAACTGATAGACAACTTAAAAACTGAAAAATCACCAGGCCCAGATGGCATACATCCGAGAGTTCTGAAAGAACTCAAATGTGAACTTGTAGATCTCCTGACAAAGATATGTAATCTTTCCTTAAAATCTGCCTCCATTCCTGAGGATTGGAAGGTAGCTAATGTCACTCCCATCTTTAAAAAGGGTTCCAGAGGAGATCCGGGAAATTACAGGCCAGTCAGTCTGACGTCGATACCGGGTAAATTGGTGGAAACCATTATTAAGGAAAGAATTAGTAGGCACATAGATGAACAAAACCTATTGAGGCAGACTCAGCACGGTTTCTGTAAGGGAAGATCTTGTCTCACTAACCTGTTAGTGTTCTTTGAGGGGGTGAACAAACATGTGGACAAGGGGGATCCAATAGATATTATTTACCTTGACTTCCAGAAAGCTTTTGATAAAGTTCCTCATCAAAGGCTCCTAAGTAAGCTCAAAAATCATGGGATAGAAGGACAAGTCCTTTTATGGATCAAAAACTGGCTAGTTCATAGAAAACAGAGAGTGAGTGTAGGTGGGCAATTTTCTCAGTGGAGGGTGGTAAGCAGTGGGGTACCGCAGGGATCAGTACTTGGTCCACTGCTTTTTAACTTGTTCATTAATGATTTGGAGATGGGAGTAAGCAGTGAAGTGGCTAAATTTGCGGATGATACAAAGTTGTTCAGGGTGGTGAAAACCAGTGAGGATTGTGAGGCACTCCAAGGGGATCTGTCAAGGATGGGCGAGTGGGCGTCAACATGGCAAATGGGGTTCAATGTGGCCAAGTGCAAGGTGATGCACATTGGAGCCAAAAATCCTAAATATAAATACACATTGATGGGGTCTGAACTGGCAGAGACTGAGCAAGAGAGAGATCTTGGAGTTGTAGTGGATAACTCACTGAAAATGTCGAGACAGTGTGTGACTGCAATAAAGAAGGCCAATGCTATGCTGGGGATTATTAGGAAGGGTATTGAAAACAGATCAGCCAATATAATAATGCCCCTATATAAATCAATGGTGAGACCTCATTTGGAATACTGTGTGCAGTTCTGGTCACCACACCTTAAAAAGGATATTATAGCTTTGGAAAAAGTGCAGAAAAGGGCAACTCGAATGATAAAAGGGTTGGAACACTTTCCCTATGAGGAAAGGTTAAAGCGCTTAGGGCTCTTTAGCTTGGAGAAAAGACGACTGAGGGGTGACATGATCGAGGTTTATAAGATTATGCATGGGAAAGAGCAGGTAAAGAAAGAGGTACTTTTCTCCCTTTCTCACAATACAAGAACTCGTGGGCACTCCATGAAACTGCAGAGCGGTCGGGTTAGAATGGATAAAAGGAAGTACTTCTTCACCCAAAGAGTGATTAACACATGGAATTCACTGCCACAGGAAGTGGTGGGTGCTACAAGCATGGATGGCTTCAAAAGGGAATTAGATAAGCATATGGAGCAGAGGTCCATCAGTGGCTATTAGCCACAAGGTATAGCTAGGGGCTCTGGGGCAAGTGATGCTCTGTCTTCTTGGTGCTTGGGGGGGGGTCAACAGTGGGAGGGCTTCTAATGTCCTGGCCCCACTGCTGGACCTCCTGATGGCACTGGTATTTCTGGCCACTGTGTGACACAGAGTGTTGGACTGGATGGGCCTTTGGCCTGATCCAACATTGGCGTCTCTCTTATGTTAGTCCAGAGGTGAGATGGTACAGGTATGAGCAGGGAAAGTGTTGTGCTGCTGGGTGTGAAGGACGTCACGGATGCTGTCCAATAGGTACCGAAGACATCAATGCAACTCTATACCATCAAGTGCTCCAAAGGACACAGACCTTGCAAAAATATTTCCAGCGTGGACACAGCATGGCTGCTGGGAATACATGACACACACCCCGCTCCCCCAAACCAATTGCACTTCCCTTAAGGGAGAAAGAGTTGGATTGTTAACTGCAGTTTGTTACCACGTAAATCCCCAAGGCAAGCAGGATTCCTGGTTTCCCCTAAACTTCAATGAACAAAGGCAGACAAAGTCAGGAGCAAAGGGAGACTTTAATGGGGGAAACAAAACAAAAAAAACAGAGCGAAAGATGGACGACAGGCTCGAGAGGGGAGTTAAAGGAGATCCCCCGTGTTTTATTAGACAATACTGCATCGTATAGATATATTTATACCATACCGCTGGGAAAACGGACCAGGGTGAGGGAAATCCCAGCCCCGCCCTTCCTCCTGCTCCCCTGGGGTACGGCACAAATAAAATACGTGTCCACGAAGAGGTCAAAGCAGCCCCATTCGACTTCCGCCATCAGATTCTCGGACATTCGTGCATTCAAAAGGCTTGTCTGGTTGGCGGCTTCTGGCCTTCCCAGGTCAGGCTCCCCCCCCCCACAGTGTCGTGAAGCTGTTCCGGGGAAAGGACCGACGGACGACTGACCCCTTTTCCAGTCGGCTGAACCCCATGGGGGAGCCCAGGAGCCCAGCCCAAAGGACCAGGAGGATCTGGTGGGCTCGCAGACGCCCACGCTTTTGTGCACTCGTTGAGACAGCTGTTAACGTCTGGGCTGTGCAGCCTCAGAAAGCACCAAGGCCCAAAGCGGGGGTTCCCCAATGTGGTGCCCGTGGGCACCTTTTTGGGCACCCGGTAAGTTTTTAAGGAAGCGGCCGGGGCCAGGGGTGGCTTTTGCCCAGTGAGTCTCCTGATTGGCTGTGCAGATTTTTAAAAAATGTTGCTTTGGCACTGGCTGCAACCACAGCACATGGATCTTCACTGGGGGACTGCAGGTCAGCGGCTGCAGGTATTTTGTAGCTGACAGAAGTCCAAACACAACATCCGTGACAAAAATAACAAAGAGGCAATAAAGATAAGTTGCAAAAACGTTTACTGTAGTCATTTCTGTAGAAGATTTCCTTCTATTATCGCTCACACGCTGACGAATGCTGCGCAATGTAAACAATTCGTTTCACGATATTTGCTTTAACGGAGCGTGTCGCAATCCCAATTCTTATCAATGGCTACTTATCAACCCTTGAAGGCAACATTCCCCGTTGACTCTCTAATAACAGAAGCCAAGGTCTTCACGATGTGAAGTTCTGTTATTAGAGAGTCGACATGGAAACGAACTGTTCGTTGCGCAGTATTCGTTAGCGTGTGAGCGATAATAGAAGGAAATCTTCTACAGAAATGACTACAGTAAACGTTTTTGCAACTCATCTTTATTGACTCGTTGTTTTTGTCGCAGATTTTGTTTTTTGGCATTCCACTTCCTCCCATGATCTCTCATTTTTGGCTTCTACTATTTTGTAGGCGATACCACCTTCCTGCAGCAGCCAGTATACGCTAGCCGTTCTGTGGCTCTGCCCACCACGCTGTGTCGGATTTCCAAAGGTGCCTGCAGGCTCAAAAAGTTTTGGGACTCCCGGCCTATCAGGACAAGCCTTTCGTCTCTTTCCCCCCCGACAGCTTCTGAGACCACCACACATGTGACGCTCCAGATATACACAGACACTCCCAGACACACTCAATTAGATAGATAGATATATTTGATCTACCGTTTCTATCCAAACTCAGAGAAAAGTCTCCCGATTTCCTCGTGAAGAGTCACCTTTGCAATTCCTCGACGTACACTTTTTTGTTTTCAGTAAATACCAAACCTCCCCTTTTACGGCCAATTCCTCAGGCACGACCCATACAAAATACTCTGGTACAAAACGTCATTTACACAGGAACAGCCGACGACCCGCCCCCCCCTTTCCCGCACCCCTCCAACAATGCGCTACGTCTAAAGAGGAAAAGGACGCCCGGACGCCCTGATTTTTGCACAACTGTAAAAAAAAACACCCCAAAGAAACAAAAGCCCCCCACCCCCCCAAACCAGAAGCCGCTCTGCAACCTTCATTGGCTAAAAGTTAAGATAACAACTCACCACCCGTAGCAGCAGATTAATAAATAAGGGTTAAATAGTCTTATTTTACAAACCCACGGACGAACAGTTACATTAAAAAAAGGAGGAGGAGGAAAAACACCATTTGGGGAACTTCTCCTCCTGCGGGACCCTTTGAAAGGGGGATATTCATGGTGCTTGCGCAAGAGACGTTCCCAGGGGTTCCTGTGCCCCCCCCCCGGAAGCAGCTCCCCTCCGTCTCCGACATTTCCGCCTTTGACGGAAACCACCTGCATTTAAAAATAGGCATTGTCAGATCGGGAAAGAATGGAAGAACCAGCGCCCCCCCCCCCCCCTTTGGCTTCTGAGCAGAGCATGGAGGGAAATCCTATAGCACCTTTGACGGCATCGGGGGGGGGGGCGTTTTCCCACAGGCCCGGCGAACAGAAAGGGGGGGCCCCCCCGACGGTTTCATAGCTTTTATTAAGCAAACTCGACAATAACCAACCACATAGTGGCAAGTGGCACAACAGCTGCTTTTGCTCAGCTGCGAGACGCACGTAAAAGTTTGGCTCTGAGCGACCAGGTTCCTTTCGGATATCGACACGGGAAGAGGGGGGTTGTGGGGGGTGGGGTGGGGGGAGAAGCGTCCCAGAAGAGTCCGGTCTGTACAGAGTTTCCTTCAGGGGCCTGTTTTCCTGAGGCGCCGCGGCCGTATCCCTTGGCTCGCCGTCCGAGTCGGGTTACGGTTGCCTAGTAACTGTTCTCGTGGCCTGCCAAAATGTACAGGTTGCTGTGCGCCGTGGGGTTGTCCGTTGGCCGGCTCTCCAGCACCACCACCCTGCAAGGCAAACAGAGGAGGGGCGGGTCAGCCCTCCGGTCTAGGCAGGCCCCACTCCTCGGGCGACCGCCTCCAGGCCTCCCCTACCCTGCAGGGGCTGCTGCCCCGGGCAGTCCTGGCTGGGGGCGGGGGGGGGGGGGGGGAGAGACTTCGTGCTCTC
>NW_015175384.1:149110-176860 GCF_001447785.1 Gekko japonicus | reverse complement strand
CACCCACGTGTGTTTTTTTTGGGGGGGGGGGGGAATGAGCTTTTGAATCAACGCTCCCTTTGCTTAGACTCTTTAGAAACTCAAACCTTCCAGAATCTTGCAGAACAAAGTCTGAGTCCGGGGACACCTTTAAGACCAACAAAGTTTTATTCTGGGTATAAGCTTAAGGTTTCATGTGCACACACACTTCCTCAGATAGAAGAAGAAAAAGGAGAAGGAGAAGAAGAAGAGGAGGAGGAGGAGATTGGATTTATGCCCCGCCCTTCACTCCCCGAAGGAGTCTCAGAGCGGCTTACAAGCTCCTTTCCCTTCCCCTCCCCACAGCAGACACCCTGCGAGATAGGCGGGGGCTGAGAGAGCTCTCTCGAGAGAACAGCTCTGACAGAACTACGGCTTGCCCAAGGTCAGCCAGCCAGGTGCAAGTGGAGGAGTGGGGGAATCAAACCCGGTTCTCCCAGATTAGAGTCCGCGCACGTAACCACTACACCAAACTGGCGAGGAAGAAGAGGAGGAGAAGGAAAAAGAAAAGAAGAAGAGGAGGAGAAGAAGAGGAAGAAGAAAAAGAGGAGGAGGCGGCAGTGGCGGTGGAGGAGATGGGATTTATACCCCGCCCTTCACTACCCAAAGAAGTCTCAGAGCGGCTTACAGACTCCTTTCCCTTCCCCTCCCCACAACAGACACCCTGTGAGGTAGGCGGGGGCTGAGGGAGCTCTTTTGAGGACTGCCCTTGAGAGAACACCTCTGAGAGAACCTGTGACTGATCCAAGGTCACCCAGCTGGCTGCAAGTGGAGGAGTGGGGAATCAAACCCGGTTCTCCCAGATTGGAGTCCGCGCTCCTAACCACTGCACCAAACTGGCTCTCACAGGGGATTACCTGTGTGTCCTGAGGTACATTTCTCCTTTAAAAGAGAGGACCCACCAGCCACAGCTTGCATGCTGAGTGAACCAAGCTTGCGCTCACTGGCCATTCCTATTGTTCCTTGCATTTGCTGGCACCCTTATCCAAGGCAGCCTGGATTCTGCTGCCTACAGTCGTTGCCAGTTTGGGGTGCTCTGGGACTCTGGGGCAAGGGATGCTCTGCATTCTTGGTGCTTGGGGGGGGGTCAACAGTGGGAGGGGGCTCCTAGTGTCCTGGCCCCACTGCTGGACCTCCTGATGGCACCTGGTATTTCTGGCCACTGTGTGACCCAGAGTGTTGGACTGGATGGGCCATTGGCCTGATCCAACATTGGCTTCGCTTATGTTCTTATGTAATAAGGGCTAACGGCAGAGCAAACTCTCCAGGAGGACTGTTGTTGTGCTTTCCAGGCCCCCAAACTGAGCACTGAAATGCTATAGGCACACGGACGGTGCGTGGCCCCGTAACCTCCCCCCCCTCCTTTCTGTCTTCCTTCACCTGTTTGGAATGCTGCAGCTCCACCCCGAATGCCTCGGGCACTCCTGGTGGTGTTTGTCAAAGAGATTTACTAGGATGTTCCAGGCGAAGATTACAGGAGAACCTTTGTGCACGAAACAAAAGGCAAAGCTGCTGCCTGAGACACACGAAGGGGCCCCGCCAGCAGGCACACCGACACAGAAGTGGCCGGATGACTCAGCCGCAGAAGAAGAAACTCCCAGGGGAGGGAGGGGGTGGTGGTGGCAGCAGCGGGACTGGGGTGGGTGGGTGGGGCACTGACCCCCTCACGGACAATGCTCCCTCTAAGCTGTGGAGTCTTGTGAGCAAAAATTCTCCTTTGGAGGAGGCGGAGGAGGAGGAGGAGGAGGAGGAGGAGGAAGAAGAAGAAGAAGAAGAAGAAGAAGAAGAAGAAGAAGAAGAAGAAGAAGAAGAAGAAGAAGAAGAAGAGGAAGAGGAGGAGGAGGCGGAGGCGGCGGAGGAGGAGGCGGAGATTGGATTTATACCCCGCCCTTCACTACCCGAAGGAGTCTCATCAGAGCGGCTTACAAACTCCTTTCCCTCCCCCTCCCCACAACAGACACCCTGTGAGGTCGATGGGGCTGAGAGAGCTCTGACAGAAACTGCTCTTTATCAATGAAAGCTCTTGTCAGAACTACAGGTTGCCCAAGGTCATCCAGCAGGTGCAAGTGGAGGAGCGGGGAATCAAACTTGGTTCTCCCAGATTAGAAGAAGAAGAAGAGGAGATTGGATTTATACCCCGCCCTTCACTACTCAAAGGAGTCTCAGAGCGGCTTACAATCTCCTTCCCCTCCCCCTCCCCACAACAGACACCCTGTGAGGGAGGTGGGGCTGAGAGAGCTCTGACAGAAACTGCTCTTTTTCAATAACAGCTCTGACAGAACTACGGCTTGCCCAAGGTCATCCAGCAGCTGCAAGTGGAAGAGTGGGGAATCAAACCTGGTTCGCCAAGATTAGAGTCCACGCACTCAACCACTACACCAGACTGGCATTAAAGTTGTGAGCGAGCAATTTGGCTACTGAATAAATTAGTTTGCGCTGGAGCCAGACAAAAATGTGTGAGCCCAAGGCTAAAAAACTGTGAACTCGCTCACACTAACTGAGCTTAGAGGGAACACTGCTCACAGACATTCCCGGCAGCTTCTCTGAACGTTTGGCTTCCATCTGTGAGCCAACCAGGTGTGGCAGTTAGAGTGCTGGGTTAGGATATGGGGGATCCAGATTCAAATCCCCCACTGTTGGCATGGGAGACTGCTGGGAGCCCTTGGGCCAGTCACACATTTTAGCCTAACCTACCTCACAGGGTTGTTGTGGTGGTGAGGATAAAATGGAGGAGACGAGAACGATGTCAGCTGCTTTGGGTCCCCATTGCAAATAAATAAACGTGTTAAAAAGGGGGGGGGGAGAGAAAGGTGGATGATTTTCTTCTGGGATTACCTGTCTGAGCCCAGTAAGCGGAAGACCCTGGTTTCATCTGAGATCTCCTGGGTTACCTGCGGAAAAGAGAAAGGGCTGGAGAGTGAAAGAGGGAGCGGAGGAGAAAGGGGCACTCCCGGCCGTTTTGGGAATGGGCACGGCACCCCAACCGGTTATGCCTGCAAATACGGACTGGCCAAAATGTACCCGCTGCTTGTCATGCCACACGCAAGTGCCAGCAGAAGGGTTTCCATTGTGCCATCTTGCTTGTGTTGATCCTACCTGACTGGAGACCACTGGCTACTGTGGGGGGGGGGGTCTGGGGTCTGAAGAAGCCCCCCCGGAGCGCTCTGCATGTAGAACGAACACACGCTGCATTCGCTGGAAGAATCATTTCCTATTCTAAATACCCTTGAAGCAGGTCTGTAGGTGTGTGGGGTCTGTGGGGCTAATTCGGGAACAGGAGATGCCGTGGATAGCCTCTCAGCATTCAGGTAAGCAGCTGGGACTGGCTTGCAGTGCTCTGTGGCGAGGACAGGCCCCCTTCTTCTGCCCCAGCCCTTTGGTATCTAGTTCTGGCCGCATGAAAACCCAAACGAACAGCAAACGCCACAATCAATCTATAATCTCTCCTATATAATAATTCTGCTTTGGGGTGGCAAGATTCCATGCGCTCCCAAATCAGTTGGCTCAATGCTCTGTCACTCAGCATGTCTCCCTAATTCACTGGCCGCATTCCCTGAGTCCTGCCCACAGAAGCCGCGCTGGCCAAAAATTCCCTCAGAGCACACGTGCTTCCCCTCCCTGAAGGGCCTCGTGTTTGCATGTGGCACCAGCGGCAGCAGCACCCTGCTTTCCCCGCCCCTGGCCCTGGAGTGCTCTCTCCAAGGCGGCGGGTGGGAGCCGACCCCACTCGGCCCAGAGAGACAAAGGCTCCGAGCACTGAGGCAGGCCCGAGCCGGCCTTGCCAGAGCAGCAGAAGGCCGGCAGTTGCCGATGCACACCCGGGAACGTGCGGCCAGAGAGCGATACGTGCTGGGTAAAGCGCTCGCCTCTTTGCCGTGCCTCGCTTGGAGGAGGCTGAGACTGCCTGGAGGCACCGGCGGCTCTGCATGCCTGCTGGGGGGGTCTTTCTAGAGGTCGTTGTATTACTTTTATACAACGGGATTTGCTCCTAGTATTATATAAATATATAATAACCTCTTTACACATACAAAACATTGTGAAAAACCAATAACATGTAATTATAATAATAACCCTTCAGATCCCAAATCATGAATAAACAGAGCTCATACAAGTCCATTCCAATGATTAGTAATAATCACAGGAAGTCCTCTTAAGGAATATAACAAGATAGCAAAATGTAGGAATTTTTGCAAGTAAGATTCTTCTTTTTTTAAATCAAACTTTTTTATTTTGGATATAACGACATATTCAAAATTACACCTTTTCCTTTAACATATATCCATTTCACATACCTCCTCCCCCCCCTTCATGTGGCTTCCCGCAATGCTTCCCCCCCCCTGTCCCTTTTACTGTTCAACTATCAATTTACATTTTCACTATCAGTTTTTTCAGGTAACATTATATTCCCAAATAAGATTCTTCTGAAGCGAAGCTACTGGATCTCTGTGCTTCACAAGAATCTGATTTGCAAAAATTCTTACACTTTTCTAACCTGTTACATCCCTTGAGAGGACTTCCCGTCATTATTACTAATCACTGGAATGGACTTGTATGAACTCTGTTTATTCATGATTTGGGATTCATAGGGATATGGTTATAACCATATGTTATTGGTTTTTCACAGTTGGTGCTTTGTAAATGTAATGAGGTTATTATATCTTTATATAATATTATAGATCGATCATGGCATTTGCCGTTTGTTTGCACTCCCACCTCAGACCGCGTTCCCCCGGTTTCCCCCTTAAGTACGGCAACCCAGGCAAGAGGGGACAACAGCCACCCACAAAACTCAAAGGGAGTGCCACGCGGGTGACTTACTTCGTTGGACTTGAAGCTTTTGCCCTGCATCCCGTGCTTCCAGAAGGCCAACACGCTGTCTTGAAGGCACACTGCGGAAGAGACACAACCCGAGGTCAGCAACCGTGAGGGGGGGGGCGGCCCCCGGAACACAGGACTGCGCGAGCGTCCGCGCATGGCTTGAGACACGTGCTAGGGATACGCCCTGAACATGACGGCAAGGCGCCTGGAAACGTGGACTAGAGATGGGAGACTTTTTACACTGCCCACTCCTGGTGGTGGAATTTCGTAAGTACATCCTCTGGGGGGGGGGGGGGGACAGAGAGGGAGCTGCTGAGAGGGAAGTCTTGTAATGGAATGTCCGCTTATGCCTTAGCACAGAGACCAGGTGTGTTAGATTCTGGCTTCTTCTCTGTCTGTAGCTGTCATGATCTGGGCTGTGCCACCAGAGGCCTACTAGGCCCAGGGAGCCTGGCTAGCAGTAGGTGAGGCTGGGCCTACAACTCCCAGAAGCCCCTGAGAGGTTTTGGAGCCAAAACTGACCAATAGGGAAGAAGAGGGCTGAGGAACAAAAGGGCTGGTGCCAGCGCAAAAGCTGTTCTTTCTTCCCAGAGGGCAGAGCCGGAAAGAAGGCTGCTGCAGGAAGAGATTCTCATCCTGAGGGAAGGGTGAGTAGTCTAGTGTCACTTGGAATAGTGAGCTAGGGACAGTATATATTTAGACGTGTTAGGGCATTTGTTTTCTTTTCTTTTCACCCACTTACTGTTATTATTCTGCACGTTGTTTGACCTCTTATAAAATAAACTATTTGCATTGTTCACTCTGCCTGGTCCTCACGGCTGTTATTCAGCCAAAAGGGAGGTCTGAAGGTCTTAGGAGGGGGCTCTGGGCCTTCTCAAGGGAGCCTGGAACCAGAGTGGTGGCAGCATCTGGTGACACCCCATCTGAGCCGTGACAGTAGCGTTCACAGGTTCCTCTGTAACCTGATTGCGGAACCTTGGCTAGGGCAGAAGTCCCCAACGTGGTGCCCACTGGAACCCTGGCGCCTGCCAACACCTGTCCTGGTGCCCAAGTGTTTTTAGAAAGTGGCGGGACCAAGTGGGGCCTAGCAGAGCTTCTGACTGGCCACTGGAGAGTTAACTGGCTATGCAGATATTTTTCAATGTTGCTTTGGCAGGTGGTCAGCTACGTACTGAAACTGTGCGTATGGAAGGAAATATTTTTAAACCGTATGGTCATTTTGAAAGGCATCCTGTTGAAAAGATTTTCTGCCTGACATGGTGAAGAGTTGGTATTAAACCTATGTGTGACCTCACTCTCTGACATTTTGTTGCTGGCTCCATCTCCCACGGCAGCCATTTTCTCAATGACCCCGCCTCCTGTGGCAGCCATTTTGTCACTGGCCCCGCCTCCTGCAGCAGCCATTTTGTAGTTTCACCCACCACCCTGTGTTGGAATCCCAAAGGTACCCGCAGGCTCCAAAAGGATGTTTGAACGATGCTGCAAACGGCATCCTTACCTACAGATTCGATGCAGAAATCGAAACTCAGCTCGGAGGCCAGCTTCTTGCTCGACTTCAGCTTTCCTTGCAGGTTCACGATTTTCACAAATCCTCAAAAGAAATGCCAAAAAGAAACAAATCACCTTGTTGGCAAATAACAGTTTGCTGGAACGGTTTTTGAGGCTGTGGAAAGGGGGTGCTCCGAAGAGGCCTTGGCAACAGGGCTTTGGGGAGTGCTGCCCTCTAGGATGAGCTATCACACGTGGCTTCACTTTTGATTCCACTCTGACCTCCGCCTTGCTGCCGAGACTCCTCTTGTTGTTCAGAGTAGCAGACTCCCAAACCTGACTCCATTTTAAACCTGACTCAATTCAGTGGGATTTATAGTTCAAAGGTCGTTTTTATATATGGGAACGGATCTGATACTAAATTATTAGGTTATGATGTTATAACTGTTGATGTATGTTGAAAACTTTGTGGGTGATTAACTGGCTGGTTTGTAATTTTGGATTGTTCCCTCTAAGCTGTGGAGTCTTGTGAGCAAAAATTCCACTTTGTGAGCTACTGACATTAAAGTTGTGAGCAAGCGATTTGGTTACTGCATAAATTAGTTTGCTCTGGAGCCATCCTTCCTGAGCTAAGTCAAAAATGTGTGAGCTGGAGGCTTAAAAACTGTGAGTTAGCTCACACTAACTCAGCTTAGAGGGAACACTGCTCAGGACTTTTGTATACTGTTTTGCAGTTATTGTACATGTTATACTTGATCTTAATACACATTTTAACACACCCCCCCCCAAAAAAAAGAACCGGCTCTCATGTGGATCAAAAAATCTGCACAACACGATTAGCTCGGTTACCATTTAGGGTTCTGAATACCTAGGAGAGACCCCCCCCCCCCCCCAAGGTTTGCAGAAAATGGGGGTTAAAATTGGTAAGGGCTATGTCTCTGCATCTGCAGACACTGAAGAACATGATCAGAGCCCTGGAAGCTTTTTGACTTGTGACTGTTAGTGGTTCCCCAGTATGGATATTCACATAAGAACATAAGAACATAAGAGAAGCCAATGTTGGATCAGGCCAGTGGCCCATCCAGTCCAACACTCTGTATCACACAGTGCCCAAAAGATACCAGGTGCCATCAGGAGGTCCAGAAGTACCCCCACTGTTGCCCCCCCCAAAAAAGCACCAAGAATCCAGAGCATCACTGCCCCAGACATAAGAGCATAAGAGAAGCCATGCTGGATTGGGCCAATGGCCCATCCAGTCCAACACTCTGTGTCACACAGTGGCCAAAACCCAGGTGCCCTCAGGAGGTCCACCAGTGGGGCCACAACTCCAGAGGCCCTCCTCCCGCTGTGGCCCCCCCAAGCACCAAGAAGACAGAGCATCACTTGCCCCAGACAGAGTGTTCCCTCTACACTTTGTGACTAGTAGCCATTGATGGACCTCTGCTCCACACGTTCATCCAATCCCCTCTTGCAGCTGTCTATGCTTGTAGCTGCCACCACTTCCTGTGGCAGTGAATCCCCCGTCTGAATGAATCTTTGTGTGAAGAAGTACTTGCTTTGTTGACCACTCTCTGCCACCCTCTCCTCCTCACAATCTCCTCTCATCCCCAGCTATTTAAAACTTACCCAAAGTTGGCCTTTTAGCTGGACTTCTGCATACATCTGAACTTAAGTTATTGATTTAGAAGGTTTATTAGCTGCCCTTCTTCCTTACGGATGCGGCTTCATGCAGACCAATTCCCAGGCCTCTGGAACGCCTCGCTTGGGCAGAGAAGGGCTTTCCCCCCTTACCTGCCACTGGAGATTCTCCCACTGAAGACGCCGGGGACTGAACTGGGACCCTCCGCGTGCTCTACCACCAAGCAATGACTCCTCCCTTGCCAATAGAGGGGGAGCCGCGTACTCTGGTGCACCTGACAGTAGCAATGGGACTTAACAGAGAAGGCGGTTCTCATGACACGAAGCCCTGATCGGTCAAAACCAGCACCCTGAACTGTGTAGGATTGTGAACAGTTCTTCAGAAGTACACCCTCCTGAAGAGGAGAGCTAAGATCCAGCAATTAGTGGGGTGCTTTTGTCTCCCACAGGGCTGCGGTGGCTCAAGTGGTTTAGACACTGAACTGCAGACCGGAAGGTTGGTAGTTCAGCAGTTCGAGACCCGGGTGCTGCGTGATGGAGTGAGCTCCTGTCCCTGTCCCCAGCTCCTGACAACCGAGCAGTTCGAAAGCAAGAAATTGCAAGTGGATAAACAGGTACCACTTCGGTGGGAAGGGAACAGCGTTCCGTGTGCCTTGGTGTTTAATAGTCATGCCGGCCACATGACCACGGAAATGTCTTCGGACAGCGCCAGCTCTTCGGCTTGGGAACGGAGATAAGCACCGCTCCCTAGAGTTGGATTCGAGTGGTTTTCGAGCAAGGGAGACCTTTACCTTTACCTTTGTCTCCCACAGAGATTCAGTGGCCTGGACCTTGCCACTTGGGGGCGCTCTCGCAAAAACTGTTTGCCAAGCCAAAGGTGGCCGGTAAAGCAAGTTCTCTCCCTCACTTTACTGCGCCATAAAGAAATGTGAGCTGGCCAACAGTCACCCTCAGAATCCTCATTCTCCAGCGCCTCGGGTATGTAGCAAGACCATAAAACCACAGAGGTGTAATTATAATTAGTGCTTTATGGAGCGTTTATAGTTTCCCCACATATTATGGTTACTGGAAGCCCGTCAGGGCCTGCAACATTCTCGCTGGGAGGAGAGTCTTGCGCAGCATAAACCTGTCCACCAACGGCCTTCTTTGGATCAGTTTTATTGCGTCCCCCTGCATACGGTGGATAAAATAGCCAAGGCTCAGTCGCAAGCCTTTTTGATCGTGCTGGCCACGCTGTGGAACATCCAGCCTGAATGTATAACAGCAATACAGAAAAACAGAGCTGAAAGGGACCCCAAAAGTTATCTAGTCCAACCCCCTGCACAATGCGGGAAATTCACAGCTATCTCCCCCCCCCCCGGATACACACACACTCCCCCCAATGATCCCTGCTCTATGCCCAGAGGAAGACCAAAAACCTCCAGGACCTCCAGCCAAACTTGCCTGGAGAAAAACTGCTTCCTGACCAACGCTCCCTCTAAGCTGTGGAGTCTTGTGAGCAAACATTCTACTTTGTGAGCTACTGGCATTAAAGTTGTGAGCAGGCGATTTGGCTCCTGCATACAGTAGTTTGCTCTGGAGCCATCCTCCCTGAGTTAAGACAACGATGTGTGAGCCAGAGGCTAAAAAACTGTGAGCTGGCTCACACTCACTCAGCTTAGAGGGAACACTGTTCCTGACCCCAAAGTTACAATCAGGATTTCCCTGGGCATGTAAGAAAGGGCCACGAGAACTAAGCACTGAGGCAACCCTTCTTGCCCTCCCTCTCATGGTCTGCCTGAGTTCACAGAATGCGCATTGTTGTCCGATGGCCATCTAAGCCTCTGTTTGAAAACCTCCCAAGGAGGAGAGCCCACCACCTCCCGAGGAAGCCTGTTCCACTGAGGGACCGCTCTGACTGTCAGGAAGTTCTTCCTCGTGTTCAGTCGAAAACTTTTTTTTTTTTAATTTTAACCCGCTGGGGTTATTCCTTTAATGTTCAAGAAAATATGGAAAACAGAATTGTTCATAAGGACTTCTGACAAGTAGTTGTATCTTGATGCTGTTTTTAGATACTTGTAATTTAGTAGGGTTAACTGCTCTACCGGAGACCCTGGACAACCGCTGCCAGTCTGAGTAGACAATACTGACTTTGATGGACCAAGGGTCTATTTCAGTATAAGACAGCTTCATGTGTTTAAGATGGTCAGGGAAGGGGCTGTGGCTCAGTGGAAGAGCCTCTGCTTGGCGTGCAGAAGGTCCCAGGTTCAATCCCCCACATCTCCAGTTAAAAAGGACCAGGCAGGCGTGATGTGAAAGAAATCTCTGCCTGAGACCCTGGAGAGCGGCTGCCAGTCTGAGTAGACAATACTGACCTCAATGGCCTTTTGGAATAAAACAGCTTTGTGTGATTAGGAGGGGGCTGTAGCTCAGTGGTAGAGCCTCTGCTTGGCATGCAGAAGGTCCTGGGTTCAATCCCCGGCCTCTCCAGCTAAAAAGGATCAGATAGTTGGTGATGGGAAAGGCCTCCGCCTGAGACCCTGGAGAGCTGCTGCCAGTCTGAGTAGACGATGCTGCCTTTGATGGAGCAGTATTCTGAGTCAGTTGAATGCAGCTTCACGGGTCCGTGTACCGCTGTTGTCTGAGGCTGCTTTTAACGGCTATCGCTGGCGCTCTCACTGGAGAACAGTGCCCCAGAACCACTTCCGGCATTTAATTCGGGGCACTTCAAGCTATCGACACGATCTCCGGAGTCCGCCAAGGCGGTGAAGTGCATTCCAGCCTGGGACCCACCCTGCACGGAACCCAAGGAGTTGCAAGCATGTGACAGGAAGTCATGTGACAAAGCCACAGGACATCAGAGACGTCGAACGTGAAGGAGCCCTGGACAACCGCCACGGGGGGGGTCGAGGTCAAGAGCCCCAGTAGCAGCTCAAGAGGACTGGAGAAAAGAAACACAACCGGAGGTATAGAATCATAGAACCATAGAGTTGGAAGGGGCCATACAGGCCATCTAGTCCAGTGGTGGCGAACCTATGGCACGGGTGCCAGAGGCGGCACTCAGAGCCCTCTCTGTGGGCACGCGTGCCATCGCCCCAGACAGGCCCAGACCGTCATTAAAGTGTCGAATTCTCTGCCAAATAATTTTAAGTCAATGAAAGCATTTGGGATTGCTTCCCCTACTTTGTTTGGATCATCGTACGTTAATGTATGAGTTGTTTTTTCTAAAGTAAAACCTCAGTATTCAGGTTAAATTGCCGTGTTGGCACTTTGCGATAAATAAGTGGGTTTTGGGTCGCAGTTTTGGCACTCGGTCTCTAAAAGGTTCGCCATCACTGATCTAGTCCAACCCCATGCCCAATGCAGGACCAGCCACAGTGGAGGAAAAGCCAATGGCAGAGCCGTGGAGGAGTCCTTTCCACCGCGGTGTGACTTCATTGTGTCCTGCTGCACGCGAGCCAAGAATGGCAGGGGGAACGACATCCTTCGTTTCTACACATCTGCACTGGCAGACGATCCTCCCAAACGGCAGGGTAGGGGAACAGGTAGCTCTACGGGGACTCTCAACCCAGCACGCGGTGCTTCCATGACTCGCCTAAAGGCCCCAATTCGGGGCTGGTGACCAGTACCCTAAGCTATGCTGGAACAATCATCGCCATGCCAACGGAGCTCAGGAGGCCGAGCCTGCCTCAGCCCAGCTGCAAAAATCCCGAGCCAGACATTTCCCAGGGAGGGTCAAGAAGTGTCTACCCTGCAGCGCCTTAGGTAAAGCTTTCCCTCACTCGAAAGCCAGTCGAATCTGACTCTAGGGGTGCGGCGCTCATCTCCGTTTCCAAGCCGAAGAGCTGGCGCTGTCCGAAGACGTTTCCATGGTCATGTGGCCGGCATGACTAGACACCAAGGCGCACGGAACACTGTCACCTTCCCACCGAAGCGGTACCTGTTTATCTACTTGCAATTTCTTGCTTTCGAACTGCTAGGCTGGCAGGAGCTGGGGCCAGAGATGGGAGCTCACGCCGTCATGTGGCACTCGGGTCTCGAACTGCCGAGCTACAGACCTTCTGGCCTGCAGTTCAGCGTCTTAACCACTTGAGCCAACGCTATTCACAAGAGCCTTGACCGGACTCCATTAGAGCTAGGGGGCCGAAAAGCTGGGCCCGTTCATCGTTGAGCTTTCAGATGTTTCTGAATGTACGGACTTTAAAACGTTTGTTCTAAGATGTAGGGTTGCTCCTGTGCTGGGTCGGCCGTGGTCCGCCTTCGGCGACTCAGCAAGCAGGTTCTAAACCTTTCGGCAGACAGATCCTTAAAAATAAACACCAGCATGCCGAGCTGGCCTTGGTGTGTCGAGCTACTCACTGTCCAAGCACACGAGGACGGTGTCTCTCTCCAGCTGCGTCACGTGGATGGCGTCCAACTGCTGGCACCCTGCAGGGGAGAAAACCACAGCGGGCAGCGTTCTGTCCTCACCAATGCTAACTTCTCCAAGCCCCCTCCGCACCTCGCACCTCCTCCGACCACACCTGCTGTTGCCATTTGGCATCTGAAATCCCTCCACTCTCCAAGATGTAAGGAGAGACGGACTCCCATTCTAGCTGTATCTGAAGAAGTGAGCCGTGACTCACGGAAGCTCCTCCCCTGCCACGAATTTCGTTAGTCTGGAAGGTGCTGCTGGACTTTGCTCTTTTCTACTGCCCTCCCAAGCCAGCCTCCCCCATGCCCGTCTGAGGCCATTCAGAGGGCTTCGGCCATCACAGTTATGGAAGGAGGTGACCAGGACCACAGCCAGTGAAGAGATGGGATTTATACCCCATGGCCCTTCACTACCCGAAGGAGTCTCAGAGCGGCTTACAAACTCACCACAACAGACACCCTGTGAGCAATGTTCCCTCTAAGCTGTGGAATCTTGTGAGCAAAAATTCTACTTTGTGAGCTGCTGGCATTAAAGTTGTGAGCAGGAGCTTTGGCTGCTGCATAAATTAGTTTGCTCTGGAGTCCTCCTTCCTGAGCTGAGACAAAAATGTGTGAGCCAGAGGCTAAAAAACTGTGAGCTAGCTCACACAAACTCAGCTTAGAGGGAACACTGCTGAGCAATGCTCCCTCGAAGCTGTGGAGTTCTGTGAGCAAAAATTCTACTTTGTGAGCTACTGGCATTAAAGTTGTGAGCAGGCGATTTAGCTACTGCATCAATTAGTTTGCTCTGGAGCCCTCCTCCAAGAGATAAGACGAAAATCTGTGAGCTGGAGGCTAAAAAGCTGTGAGCTAGCTCACACTAACTCAGCTTAGAGGGAACACTGCCTATAAGGTAGGTGGGGCTGAGAGAGCTCTGACAGAAATGGCTCTTTTTCAAGGACAGCTGTGCCAGAACTACAGCTTGCCCAAGGTCATCCAGCCAGGTGCAAGTGGAAGAGTGGGGAATCAAACCCGGTTCTCCCAGATTAGAGTCCGTGCACTTTAACCACTGCACCAGACTGGCGATGGCTTTGATTCCTTTCAACCAGGGTGGGCTGAAGTTTAACTGGGGTCCTCGAGTTCCCACGGCCACCGGCGGCAGGGGGAGGACTTGCCTGGTGACATCGCTTCCAACGCCAAGAGCCTCACCTGCGCCGATCTCCGTAAACCACGAAGAAGCCGAATTCAAGTTGATCGTCTCAAACTGGACGACCTGGCTCGGGTCGGCCCCCTTGCTGATCGCGACGCACACCATGGGGTACTCCTGCTCCGGGATCACCAGCATCTCGAACACGTTCAAGGGGCTGGGCAAAGGGAAGTCAAAGTGCTGGCGGGGGAAAGGGGAAGCCAGGTCAGCAGGGAGCCGGCCCACTGTGAAGAGCGGGTTTCTTAAAAGATGGCTGCCTGTCCGGCTCCCAGTCAAATCACTCTCCGCACATGCTTTCTTGGGTGAAAGGTTTAGTCGGAGATTTGAGATGCTCATGGGTAGAGATGTAAAATTTCCGGAAATTTTGAAGCTCGGAAAAAAACCACGTTTTTCCCCCAGTTTTTTTCGGGGGGAAACGAAAATTTTCGGAAAAATTGAAAAAAAATGCTATATTAGCATTTCTTTTGTCTTTTCTAGATTGAAAGTTATTCTGTTACTTTAGGAACATAAAAATATGACTATGCTATTCTGAGTGAATAAGGCAAACAGTTTAGGCTGAGTGACTATAAGAGCTGATTCTGTTCTGGGTGAATAAGACAAAGAGATTAGCCTGTTTGGCTATATATATATATATATATGAGAGAGAAATGATTTGGAAAATATTTGAACACCTTGTCTTAAAATATTTTATTCATCATGTTAAAATAAAACGTTTCCCCCCGAATTTTTCCGGTTTTTTTCCGGGCCTTCACATCTCTACTCATGGGTTGTCAGGAGTCAGGACTGGGGTACTAGGGCGGGAAAGCGGCATCTAGTTACAACCCCAACATTCCATTCATACACGTCAGCATTACTACAGAGACCGTGAGAGATATACGGTCTATCACTAGCCAAGCACAGACTCTACTTCAAGGACACGTCCCCTGTGAAAAATGTCTTTGAGGCACCGTGGAAGAATGACTGAAGCTAGCCTCCCTAAACTAAAGGCACTCACTTCCCCCCTCAGGAATGCAATGCAAGACGAGGGCAAAGCGATAAGGATGCAGCTATGACACACAGGAGGTTGGGCGCAGAGAACAAAACGAAACACAGAGCATAAATGCATCGGGTAGAAATACACCAGGTACAGTTGGTCAAACGCCCGAGTCTGACACCATCCCATTCATGGCTTCGGTCAGTACCCTCTGCCTGTCGCCAACAGCCTTTCGGCCTCCTCCCAAGAGCTATGAGTATGTCTAGCACAATCCAACCCATCATCTGAATTAAAACCGATGTGACACCATAATATGCCAACACCTGTTTCACTCCAGTCCTCTTCGGTGGCCCAACTTTGGAAACCTGAGGCCACAGAAGTAGCGACCGGAGAAAGGGCTTTTTCGGCCATGGCACCAAAACTTTGGAACTCTCTCCCCAGGGTTATCTGTCTGTCTCCATCACTGTCTTCTGACATAGACTACAGAGTGATTCAAATGTGGAATTCGCTGCCAGAGGATGTAGTGATGGCTGCAGGAATATGGAGGATAAGTCTTTATCAATGGCTACTAGCCATGGTGACTGAGGGGAACCTACACATTCAGGGGCAGTCAACCTCTGAATCCCAGAGCCAGGAGGCAGCATCAGGGGAAGGCCTTGGCCTCTCTGCCCTGTTGTTTGTGCCCCTCCAGAGGAACTGTTTGGTCAGTGTGCGAGTCAGGATGCTGGACTGGACGGACCCTCACTGGTCTGATCCAGCAGGGCTCTCCTGATGTTCTTATGAAGGCCTCGGCCTCTCTGCCCAGTTGTTGGACCTCCAGAGGAACTGGTTGGCCACTGTGTGAGGCAGAATGCTGGACTAGATGGACCTTCACTGGTCTGATCCAGCAGGGCTTTTCTGATGTTCTTAGGAAGGCCTCGGCCTCTCAGGCCTGTTGTTGGCCCTCCAGAGGAACTGGTTGGCCACTGTGTGAGGCAGGATGCTGGACTAGATGGACCTTCACTGGTCTGACCCAGCAGGGCTCTTCTGATGTTCTTATGAAGGCCTCACCCTCTCTGCCCTGTTGTGGGCCCTCCAGAGGAACTGGTTGGCCACTGTGTGAGGCAGAATGCTGGACTAGATGGACCCGCACTGGTCTGATCCAGTTCTTTTTATGTTCTTATGCCAGCAAGTGAAGACTTTTTTGTTTCAGTTGGCATATCCCCAGTAACAGTTGTTAACTCTTCTCCTTGCTGGTTCTGGTATTGTCTTTTAATGTGTATTTATTAAATTATTTTTGTTCAAATGTCTCAGTGTTTTTCTATTTCTTGCAGACCCCGATTGAGTTGAAAGGTGGCATAAAAACATTTTAAATAGATAATAAAAAGGTCCACGTTTACAGGAGCCAGCAGCACTGCCTAAAGGCCTTTTTGAAAAGAAAGGTCCCTGGCTGGCCACAAGACAGCTTGTCTGATCTGCTTCACGTGGGAGAATTCTGTGACGGAGGAGCCACCACATCAATGGCCCTGCCCTCTGCCTGAGCTGCGGTGGCTCAAGTGGTTAAGACGCTGAACTGCAGGCTGTGGAAGGTCAGTAGTTCAGCAGTTCGAGACCCAAGTGCGCCGCATGATGGAGTGAGCTCCCGTCTCTAGTTCCAGCTCCTGCCAACCTAGCAGTTTGAAAGCAAGAAATTGCAAGTAGATAAATAGGTACCACTTCAGTGGGAAGGAAACAGCATTCTGTGCACCTTGGTGTTTAGTCATGCCGGCCACATGACCACGGAAACGTCTTCGGACAGCGCTGGCTCTTCGGCTTTGAAACGGAGATGAGCACTGCAACCCTAGAGTCGGATTCGACTGGCTTTCGAGCAAGGGAGACCTTTACCTTTTCTGCCTCTCTCTGTCTCTCCTTTGAGAACCAGGGGGTTGAATGGGGCCTCCCCTGATGAGCGCAGGACGTGGAAGACCGGCACCAGCATCTTGGACTGAGTCCAAAAACAACTGGTCAGCAGTGGTCAGTGAAACGGAAGCAATTAACTCTTGGAAAAAGCTCGCATCTTTGTTCCCCTGAAAGCTATCGGATACCTTAGCGAAGCTGAACAAAAACAGAGGAAGAGGGCAAAACGCACCTTTATCAACATGAACTTCTGCATCGGTTCATACCACTGAAGCAAAACGATTCCTGACTGTAATGCTCCGCAGAGGTATTTATGGCCCGTGTAAGGGTTTCTTACTGAAAATAAGAAGAGAAAAACAACAACAACAGGATAAACCTGAAATACTATGTCTGATTTCATTAAAGTTGTGAGCTGTTTGCATTTTCTCTCCAAAGAAGAAGAGAAGAGATTGGATCTATGCCCCATGGCCCTTCACTCCCCAAAGGAGTCTCAGAGCGGCTGACAAACTCCTTTCCCTTCCCCTCCCCACAACAGGCGCCCTGTGAGGTTAAAGAAGAAGAAGAGATTGGATTTATACCCCGCCCTTCACTACCCAAAGGAGTCTCAGAGCCGCTTACAAACGCCTTTCCCTTCCCCTCCCCACAACAGACACCCTGTGAGGTAGGTGGGGCTGAGAGAGCTCTGAGAGAAACTGCTCTTTTTCAAGAAGAAAAAGAGATTGGATTTATACCCCGCCCTTCACTACCCGAAGGAGTCTCAGAGCGGCTCACAAACTCCTTTCCCTTCCCCTCCCCACAACAGACACCCCGGGAGGTAGGTGGGGCTGAGAGAGTCCTTGACAGAAACTGCTCTTTTACACCAAACTGGCACTGAAAAACTGAACTTACAGTTCTCACCCAACCCTCAGCCATCTTTCTCTCCTCTCTTCCAGTGGAGCCCCCTAAATTCCCCAGTCCAGGCCCTGAGAGCCATATGTGGCTCTCCTTTTCCCAGTTTGGCGTAGTGGTTATGAGCGCGGACTCTAATCTGGGAGAACCCGGTTTGATTCCCCACTCCTCCACTCGCACCCGGCTGGATGACCTTGGGCAAGCCGTAGTTCTGATGAGAGCAGTTCTTGAAAAAGAGCCATTTCTCTCAGAGCTCTCTCAGCCCCGCCGACCTCACAGGGTGTCTGTGGTGGGGAGGGGAAGGGAAAGGAGCTTGAAGGGCGGGAGTATAAATCCAATCTCCTCCTCCTCCTTCTTCTTGCCCAGACCTGGACAGCCTGACCCCCAAGGAAGTCCAGAGAGCCAGTTTGGCATAGTAGTTAAGAGCGCAGACTCTAATCTGGGAGAACCGGGTTTGATTCTCCACTCCTCCACTTGCACCTGGCTGGATGACCTTGGGTCAGTCACAAGTTCTCCCAGAGCTGTTCTCTCAGGAGCAGTCCTCAGAGGAGAGCTCTCTCAGTCGCACCTTCTTCACAGGGTGTCTGTTGTGGGGAGGGGAAGGGAAAGGAGATTGTAAGACGCTCTGAGACGCCAAGTGGAGGGCGGGGTATAAATCCAATCTCTTCTTCTTCTCTGTTTCTCCGCCCTGACCTGGATAGCCCAGGCTAGCCTGGACGTTTTCAAGCAGAGGCTGGACGACCATCTTTCGGGTATGTTGTAGGTATGTAGGGCCCTCTTTCGGCTGTGCTCCTGCATAGTGCAGGGGGTTGGACTAGATGACCTGCAAGGTCCCTTCCCACTCTAACAGTCTATGATTCCGTGATCTCATCCACTCTCAGAAGCTAAGCAGGGTCAGCTCTGCTTGGTACTTGGTTGGGAGACCACCCAGGAAGCCCAGGGTCACTACACAGAGGCAGCCAATGGCACACCACCTCTGGATGTCACTTCCCCTGGAAACCCAATGAGGGGTCACCATAAGTCGCCCGTGACCTGATGGCCCTTTCCACGCCGCCAGGTTAGGCCGAGAGTGCGCAAATGGTCCCAGTTCCGCTGTTTTATGACCAAGGGAGGATTCGAACTCAGGCTCCTTAGATCCTAGTCCGACATTCTAACCACTAGGCCACACTGGCTCTCGAGGGTCCGAAGGGGTTCGCACTCGTAGTCAAAGTGCTTTTATGGCCACCGGTGGAAGGGACCAGTGTTCCCTCTAAGCTGAGTTACTGTGAGCTAGCGCACAGTTTTTTAGCCTCCGGCTCACACATTTTTGCCTTGGCTCAGGAAGGAGGGCTCCAGAGCAAACTGATTTATGCACTAGCCAAATCGCTCGCTCGCCACTAAAATGCCAATACCTCACAAAGCAGAATTTTTGCTCACAAGACTCCACAGCTTAGAGGGAACATTGGAAGGGACTGTGGATTTTCTCCCCAGAGGACATTTAGCGTGGGATAAAATAGTAAGGTGAGGTCCCAACACAAGACAGAGAAAATTAAAACGGCCAAAACTTTGCGGAAGAAGTCTTGCAACACTGAAGACGCTGATTTCATTCATTTATTTATTTACTTATACCCCACTTTTCCCCCCAACAGGGGATCCAAAACCACTTACAATACCATTGTCCCTGCTCTAGTTTATCCTGACAATGACCTTGTAAGGTAACAGAACAAAGTTCGAGTCCCAGGGGCACCTTGTAAGACCAACAAAGTTTAATTTTGGGTACAAGCATTCATGTGCAGGCACACGGCTTCAGATACATTGAAACAGAAGAAATGTGCACGCACATGAAAGCTTGTACCCAGAATTAAACTTTGTGGGTCTTACAAGGTGCCCCTCGACTCGGACTTTGTTCTGTTGCTTCAGACCAACACAATTGCCCACCTGGATCTATCTTGTAAGCAGTGCTGGGGGGGGGCCAACAGTGGGAGGGCTCCTAGTGTCCTGGCCCCACTGCTGGACCTCCTGATGGCCCCTGGTATTTCTGGCCACTGTGTGACACAGAGTGTTGGGCTGGATGGGCCTTTGGCCTGATCCAACATTGGCTTCTCTTATGTTCTTATGTTCAGTGTTCCCTCTAAGCTGAGTTAGTGTGAGCAAGCTCACAGTTCTTTAGCTTCTGGCTCACACATTTTTGTCTCCGCTCAGGAAGGACGGCTCCAGTGCAGACTAATTTACGCCGTAGCCAAACGGCTCGCTCGCAACTTTAATGCCAGTGGCTCACAAAGTAGAATTCTTGCTCACAAGACTCGGCAGCTTAGAGGGAGCACTGCTGGGGGTGGGGGGCAAAAGTTCACGCCTACTTCTTAGGAAGAGGCCTCAGTCCCCCTTCGGCGGGGCTCTCGGCTTGTGAGACAGGTGGCGGCTGGAAGCAGGGCCGAGCCTGGGTTCACAAAAGCGGGGAGAGACTTTCCCAACTGGACGTGCCAAAGAGCTGAGGGAAGGCGACGCAAATTTGAAGATTTACCTATGCAACATTTATGGCACCCTTTCGTATCCGGGATCTTGGTGGTTAAGGCAAACTTCCTGGAATGACAAGAGTTAGTGGTTAGCCACGGAACGAGGCCCGGAGCAGAAGTCCTGGCCAGAAGGACAAATAAGAAATAGTTAGACTTGAGTCCAGTTAACACCTTAGAGACAGGGGCGGATGAAGGCTCGCTGGTGCCCTAAGCACTGACGGATCCTGGTGCCCCCCTCCTTTCCACACTGACCCCCCGGTCCATTTTAGTTGTTCACCTGTCTGACCAGATATACAGTGCAGGTTGCAGCAGGGCTATTTTTGGGCAGGAACGCACAGGAACGGAGTTCCGGCTGGATCCCGAGTTGCCCACACCCAGCCCCTGCTTAGAGACCAACAATAGTTTTCAGTGTATCGACTTCCAAGAGTCAAAGTTTCCTTTGTCAGACACAGGACAACAAAAATGTAAATCCGGATCCTCTTATCCTAGTCAGAAGGTGGGAGGGGGTGCTGTAAAGAATGCCTGTAAAGGAGGCAAAGGTACAACACATATTGGAATCAGCTAGATTACAATATATTCTGTAATCAGAAGAGGAACAGGAACAACAAAACTGCCAGCAGTAACTACCTAGAAAAAAGGCAAGCAAGGAGAGGCATGCTAGAGGGCTATAAAATTTTCTCTCTTTCCCCCCCAGAAAAGTTTTATTAATTTTTCAAAAGTGAAAGAAAAGGAAACAAGAACTACAAAGAGAAAAAAGACTAACATAAAACAAGTATGGCGTCTGTACTCATTATAACTAGTTGAATTTACATAGATAGATAGAATCAGGGCTATTTTTGGGCAGGAACGCACAGGAACGGAGTTCCGGCTGGCTTCAGAGTTGGCCACACCCACTACAGCCAAAAGCTCTACAGAGGGAAGGCCTGGAGAGTGACCCCCCCCCCGCAACTCCGAGGCTGTTGGGTGTGGCCTACTATGCTAATGAGTTCCTGCTGGGCTTTTTCTACAAAAAAAGCCCTGGATAGAATCTTTCTGTGATGCACCTCGATCAGTTTAACTTTTTAACAACAGAGCTTAGATTTTAAACACTATTTTACACAATCTATCTTTTCTCAACTGCTGGGTCCAGACAGCAAGACAGCCCACACTTACCTGGGTAATATCCTGTCGGGGAAGCGATGGGTCTGAATGTGAGCCGCTAACCCGGTTTTCTTGGCTTGTTCAAACAAAGCGATTAGGTTGTGGGAGTAGAGCTGGAATGTTTTCCCTGCAAGGCAGATAGAACGGGACCTGTCTCAAAGTCTCACAAAAGACAACGGTAACGCGTCAAACCAAAAAAGGGAAGGGGGGGGGGGAAGTAAGAAAGAGCGGGAAAGATTACCTTCTAAAAGGACAGCCCCCAAATATCCAGAGAAGTCCAAGCAGAGAGCAAAAGAGAAAATAGAATTACTGGTGACTTTCATGACATGACCATGAATTCAACATTACCTCAAAGGGTGCCCACTGTGTATCTTCCAAACCATCTTAAGCATTATGGCTGATTTCTGAGCCAATCCACGTACCTGAGAGTGACATCAAGGTATTGTTGATCACATACAGCCACGTACACCTCCGTGGAAACAGCTGGACAAAGAAACAACGGAGAGGATAGAAAAGATGGGGTCAGTCATTCCAAGAACTGTATGAATTCCACGGCACGTGTGTACTACGTAAGTGTGGAATGGAGAACTGTGAAAACTTCCGCTGTCAATGCTTTGGGCACAGCAAGATTCTGGCCCTTATGGCTGTCAAAAACAACAAGGGAACCCAAGTGTAAATTCTCACAGGAAAGCTTTAATTCTCAACACCTCTATCCTAAGGACAACTAAGCTATAAGCTTTATAGAGCTCCACTCTCCAGCTCTGCTGTGATGGGATGCAAAATATAGGAAATAATCATAGAATGTTAGAGTTGGAAGGGACCTTGCAGGTCATCTAGTCCAACCCCCTGCACTCTGCAGGAGCACAGCTGAAAGATAGCCCTACGACATACCCGAAAGACGGTCATCCAGCCTCCGCTTGAAAACGTCCAGTGAAGGAGCATCCACCACCTCCCGAGGCCGTCTGTTCCACTGCTCAACCACTCTTACAGTCAGGAAGTTTCTCCTGGTATTTAGCCGGTATCGACTCCCTTGTAATTTCCACCCATTAGATCTAGTCTTGCAATCCGGAGCAAGAGAGAATAGATCTGCTCCATCTTCTACATAATTTGTGCTCAACAATAAACAACCACAAGTCTTAAACAATTGTATCAAATATAATAAAAATATAATATAGAGGACACGGTACAAGATAATATAAATATAATTAAATTAAATGTAACAAGGCGAGTTTTGCATACCACGGGACACAGATATATTTAAACTTTTATCAATTAATACACCAGAAACTCCAATAATATGGAACACAGTCTCCCAGTTTTAACAGTCCTACAGGAGCTCAAGGATTCCTCTGATACTCTTCTTTTAAGTGGAGGCTGGACGACCATCTTTCGGGTATGTTGCAGGGCTATCTTTCAGCTATGCTCCTGCAGAGTGCAGGGGGTTGGACTAGATGACCTGCAAGGTCCCTTCCATCTCTAACATTCTATGATTCTATGTTTGGTGTAGTGGTTAAATGCGCGGACTCTAATCTGGGAGAACCGGGTTTGTTTCCCCACTCCTCCACTTGCACCTGCTGGATGACCTTGGGCAAGCCATAGTTCTGTCAGAGCTGTTTCCTCAAGGATAGTTCTCTCAGAGCTCTCTCACCCCCGCCTACCTCACAGGGTGTTTGTTGTGGGGAAGGGAAGGGAAAGGAGTTTGTAAGCCGCTTTGAGACTCTGAGTGAATGGCGGAGGATAAATCCCAGTCCCAGCCAGTTTGGTGTAGTGGTTAAGTGCACGGACTTAATCTGGGAGAACCGGGTTTGATTCCCCACTCCTCCACTTGCACCTGCTGATGTGACCTTGGGTCAGTCACAAGCTCTGGCACAGCTGTCCTTGAAAAAGAGCAGTTTGTGTCACAGTTCTCTCAGCCCCACCTAACTCACAGGGTGTCTGTTGTGGGGAGGGGAAGGGAAAGGAGTTTGTAAGCCGCTCTGAGACTCCAAGTGAAGGGCGGGGTATAAATCCAATCTCTTCTTCTCTTCTTCTTCTTCTCCTTCTTATGCGGAACCCAGCTCATAACAAGCCGCGTTTTGCCAAAGGCTCCTTCACAAAGACGGAACTCTAAAACTTCTGCTCCAAAGGAAAACATTTCACTGACGAGTTGTTTCCTTGCACAAAGTTGCTGCCTATCTCAAATCAAAGTGCAAAAATGCGTTTTTGCACTTTGACTTGAGATTGGCAGCAACTTTGTGCAAGAAAACAATACATCGGTGAAATCTAGGAGCAGAAGTTCTATCTTTGTGAAGAAGCCTTTGGCAAAACGCGGCTTGTTATCAGCTAATTATGCATAAAGAATATCCGAGGAACCTACATTATTTCTTCCACCAAGCTCCTTGAACCCTTGAACTCCCGTGGGACTCTTAAAACTGGGAGACTGTGTTCCATATTATTGGAGTTTCTGATGTATGAGTTGATAGAAGTTTAAATATATCTGTGTCCTGTGGTACATGAAACACACCTTGTTATATTTAATGTCATTATATTTTTATTATATTGTGTCCTTTTTATTATATCCTTATTACATTTTGTTACAGTTGTTTAAGATTAGTGGTTGTTTACTGCTGAGCACAGATTATTTCCTTTGTTTTGCATACTTCTTCTGTGCTGCCCTTTGGTTTTGTTTTTCTTCCTGCTGCGGTGGGATAGCAGGAAGGAAACAGCGGACTTCGGGACACTTCAGGGCTGGTTCATCCGGACAAAGTTCAAGACACAGATTTAGGCTGGGGAAGGTTTCGGCGGACTCTCTACCAGTGTTCCCTCTAAGTGGTGGAGTCTTGTGAGCCAAAATTCTACTTTGTGAGCGACTGGCATCTAAGTTTTGAGCGAGCGGTTCGGCTACTGCATAAATCAGTTTGCTCTGGAGCCCTCCTCCCTGAGCGAAGACGAAAATGTGAGCCGGAGACTAAAAAAACCGTGAGCTAGCTCACACTAACTCAGCTTAGAGGAAAGGCTGCTCTCTACCCCAGAGGGCTGTGGAGGGATGGAAGACGGAGCAGAAAATTTCTGCTCTGGTTCAAGCACCATCTGTGTCACAGAAGAGTGATGCTCCTGCGGATCTTGTTCCAATCCTCCGCTGAGGCACCTGATCAGCTGGACTCCGCCCACTCGTCTAGGACTTGGGCATTCCCAACCCCACCTGCGGTGCACTAAGCGGGTCCCTTACCTGTTCCATGGTGGCTTCGTGAAGCTCGTTGAGGTTCAACGTATAGATGCCCTCTTCGGTTCCAAAGATAATATACTGATCTGCAATATGGAGGAAGAAAAAGCTGCTTAGCCCGGTGGTCTGATAATGTGTTGGCCGTGTATCTTCACTCTCCGATTTTTCCAATTTGTTCTGGGCCTCAATCTGTGTGACAATTTCATTCATGCTGGTCTCTAAAACCGTCCCACCCCATCGCCATTTCAGCCAGGATATCATGGACCTTATTTGTTTATTTATTAGATTTCTACCCCGCCCTCCCGCCGAAGTGGCTCAGGGCGGCTTACAATTTTAAAACCAACATAAAATACACTCAATAAAATTACAAAAAAATACAACTTAAAACCAATTAAATATGGTGGCATGATATTATAAAGTGCAAATGCAACACAACCAATGAAGTCATTCTTATTGGAATGCCTGGCAAAAAAGCTCCGTTTTCACGGCCCTGCGGAATTGCTGGAGGTTTTGCAGTGCTCTGATCTCACTTAGCGCTGGTGCCGCCAGGGAGAAAGCCCTGGTCCTAGTCGCCGCCAACCTGGCGTCCCTAGGCCCAGGGAGGGCCAGGCAGTTTTGTGTTCCAGATCGCAGTGCTCTCTGGGGGACATGCGGGGAAAGGTGGTCCCTTAGGTAGGCAGGCCCCTGACCATAAAGGGCTTTAAAAGACAAAACCAGCACCTTGAAGCGAATCCGGAGCGCTACTGGAAGCCAGTGCAACGACTAACACAGGCTGGATGTGCTCCTGCATGGGGAAGCCCATCAGCAGCCTGGCCGCTGCGTTCTGCACCAGCTGCAGCCTCCAGAGTTGCCCCAAGGGCAGCCCCATGTAGAGAGCATGACAGTAGTCCAACCTTGAGGTGACCATAGTGTGGATCACTGAAGCCAGATCATTGCGTTCGCGGAAGGGGACCAATTGCCTGATCAGCCAGAGATGGTAAAAGGCTGCCTTGGCAGTGGCTGCTCTACGTGGAAAATTAAATCCAGTTCACAGATGTTCTCAAAGCACTTGTCTAGCGTCTCTGCAAATACTTGTAATCAGGGCTCTTTTTGTAGAAAAAGCCCAGCAGGAACTCATTAGCACAATAGGCCACACCCAACAGCATAAACTCATTAGCATATTGGGCCACACCCCTGACAGCACAGCTCATTAGCACATTAGGCCGCACCCCCATGTTACCAGAAGTGTGGTCATCCAGCCACACCCACCTTTTGCTTCTTATTCTGTTTACCTTGTTTGTTGACAAAACCCAGGGCTTTTTTTTTGTAGCAGGAACTCCTTTGCATGTTAGGCCACACCCCCCCAATGTAGCCAATCCTAACAAATTTCTGCTGTTGGGTGTGGCCTATTATGCTAATGTTCCTGCTGGGCGTGGCCAACTTGGGAGCCAGCCGGAACGCCGTTCCTGTGTATTCCTGCCCAAAAATAGCCCTGCTTGTAATGGATCTAAAAGCCCAGCTCACTTTCTGGAGAATCAACACAGAAGACAAAGTACAATATAGCGTAATGTCGGCAAATCAGCTTGTTGTCCAATGCACCTATTAAAAAGCCTCCTTCGAGGAAATTACAGACATTCTCATTACGTTCTGGCACAAAATGGAATGTTTCTCTGATAATGAGGCCCCAGACCTTCTTGAGCACATGAGCACCTCTGGGGGTTCTGACACGGCGTGGTGGGCCCACCCACATCTTAACATCCATCACAAGGCACATCCTTGCACAGCTGCTGCCAAAGCAATGTTTTTACAAACCTGAACAGCCAATCAAATCTCCCACAGCCAATCAGAAGACTTGCTGGGCAAAAGCCCCACCTGTCCACACCCACTTTCTAAAAACACTAGGCGGACACACCAGGAGAGGTGTTGGTGGGCATCGTGGCGACCGTGGGCACCACGTTGGAGATCCCTGGCTTACCCTAGAATCATAGAGTTGGAAGGGACCTCCGGGGTCATCTAGTCCAACCCCCTGCACAGTGCAGGAAATTCACAAATACCCCGTTTAGGAATGCAACAGGAGAACAGGTCCTCAGCTTATAAATGAAAAGCTACCTCACCTTTTGTGTCCGGATGGATCCACGAGGTGGCACAGTTGATTTTCAAAGGGCAGCCGTCAAAGACTTTGGAGAAACATGCTCCCATCTGCAAAGGGAAAACCGGTCACCCAAAGAACAGAGACACTGGGCACCAATGGGCTGCACGTGACGCCCGATGGGGCAACCTGTGGCTCTCTAGTCAGAAATACAGTGGGGGGGGGGGAGCTTAAAGCCCCTGAGTCAGATTGAGGTGACGAGAGAGGAGGTCCTAAAACTGATAGACAACTCAAAAACTGATAAATCACCAGGCCCAGATGGCATACATCCGAGAGTTCTGAAAGAACTCAAATGTGAACTTGTGGATCTCCTGACAAAAATATGTAATCTTTCCTTAAAATCAGCCTCCATTGGGTGAAGAAGTACTTCCTTTTATCCGTCACCCAAAGAGTGATTAACACTTGGAATTCACTGCCACAGGAAGTGGTGGCGGCTACAAGCATGGATGGCTTCAAGAGGGGATTAGATAAGCATATGGAGCAGAGGTCCATCAGTGGCTGTATAGCCATAAGGTATAGACAGGGACTCTGGGGCAAGTGATGCTCTGTCTTCTTGGTGCTTGGGGGGGGGTCAACAGTGGGGGGGCTTCTAGTGTCCTGGCCCCACTGCTGGACCTCCTGATGGCCCCTGGTATTTTTGGCCACTGTGTGACCCAGGGTGTTGGACTGGATGGGCCTTTGGCCTGATCCAACATTGGCATCTCTTATGTTCTTATGTTCTTAAAGCCACACCCCTTTTCCAAACACCATGGTCTCGATCCAAATTGGACTCCACGTGCTTCAGGGTCGGTCGGTTCCTAGCAGTGAGCTTGCGACACAGCATCTGACTGGAAAATCCACATGATCCACATGGAGACGAATAGCACGTCTACTTTGGCCCTCAGCATGTGGCTCGTGGCCAAGGGAATCTCAGAAGCCAAAGAAGAGGCAGGGTGGGATTCAGAGGGCAGGAATCTCGAGGGGCTGTGGCTCGCTGAGAGAGCCTCTCTGCTTTGCACGCAGAAGGTCCCCGGTTCAGTCCCCGGCATCTCCGGTTAAAAAGGACCAGGCAGCAGGTGATGGGAAAGACCTCGGCCTGAGACCCTGGAGAGCGGCTGCCGGTCTGAGTGGACAATACTGACCCTTACTCCCAGTGATTTCCTTATGGTATGATAAGCTTTGGCAAAATAGCTTCTAAGAATACCCAAATTACTAATTCTGGTTTCCAATTTTAACCTATATGGTATCAAAAGATAAAGTACCAAATAATATCTTTCCTATCCTATTGACTTGTTACAGTTATATCTCAGTTGTATATTGCATTACCTAATTCAAGGTTAATGTTTAAACGGTGCTATGTTTGGAATCTTAAAGTACTAAAGCTGTTTTAGTAAGGTTGGATGAAACTAACTGTATGTAAAAAATGGCAAAAGTGAAAAGTTTATTACGGTTATGAGACCAGTCACAATAAAAAGAAGAAGAAGAAGAAGAAGAAGAAGAAGAAGAAGAAGAAGAAGAAGAAGAAGAAGAAGA
>NW_015175384.1:146499-148957 GCF_001447785.1 Gekko japonicus | reverse complement strand
AAGAAGAAGAAGAAGAAGAAGAAGAGGAGGAGGAGGAGGAGGAGGAGGAGGAGATTGGATTTATACCCCGCCCTTCACTTGGAGTCTCAGAGCGGCTTACAAACTCCTCTCCCTTCCCCTCCCCACAACAGACACCCTGTGAGGTGGGTGGGGCTGAGAGAACTCTGACACAAACTGCTCTTTTTCAAGGACAGCTGTGCCAGAGCTTGTGACTGACCCAAGGTCACCCAGCAGGTGCAAGTGGAGGAGTGGGGAATCAAACCCGGTTCTCCCAGATTAGAGTCCACACACCTAACCACTACACCAAACAGATATAAAGGACAAGTTAAAATGAATAAATACATAAAAGATATGGGAGACATGTGTAAAAGACACACTCATATATGTGTAAAAAACACACTCGTTCCATTAATTTATTTCCCAGCAGCTGAGGTTTCCTTCGTCAAGTGATGCCGCTTTTTGAGTGCGATCACACAGAATTTTGCTACCGCATAGGATACAGTTCCCTGACTGTCACCTAATAGATATACCCCAAGGGTTTCAGGACTAAAATCTATATAATACTGTAATGGTTTGAATCTGCAGAGTAATGGAACAATGTCTTCAGGCGGACACTCCAAAAAAGTCAGCGAAAACAACTCAGAGAAGAAGGGAAGTAAAAGTTATAGAACTCATAGCAGAAGCCATCAAGCCAATTCTTGAGCAACTTGGTATTAACCATCAGTTTGCCAAGATAAATCAACAACTCATGTCCCGGCAGCTGCAGTTGGCAACAATAGCAGAAAAGATGGAACAGAGGGCTGTCAAAGCAAAAGAGATGGACACTAAAACTAACAGCGATCTCAAAGAGACAAGGAGGGAAAGCATGAGAGAAACAGAAAAGATTTACAAGGACTTAACTCCTTCCCGGCAGATGTTTTTAGAAAGTGCCGTCTTAAATTCGGCTGATAGAAAAGAGCTTGAACCGGACCTCAAGATCAAGAAGCCTGTGAGATGCCACTGGGCCCCGAGGATGAGACCAAGAAGGAAGAGGCTTAAGATTGGCAGTGTTATCCCTTTGGAGACGGAGGAGAATTGCAGAATTTCGAGTGAACGTCTAAGAAGCCATCAAGACTTTAGAGAGAATTAGCATAGATGTAAAGGCGGAAGGACTCTGAAAATTGCCTTTACGAAGAGAGCTGGAGGAGATGCTCTGGAAATCTTCTCATAACAAGTAATAAACTAACAAATAAGCTTAGAAAGACAGGATCTCACAAAGCATATTGTTTATTAACAGGTTTTTTTCCATTACTAACTGCAGTCTAACAGGGTAATGATCTCCTACTCTTGGGTTTTTAGTTTAGTGTGGGTTATTTTTCTTTCTCCTTAGTTGTAGTTTCCCTTACCTTCTTTTCTTTGTAGTTTATGTAGCATTATAAAAAATAAAAAAATCCCCTCCGGGGGTCTTAAAAACAAACAAACAAACAAAAAACCCGCTTCTGTTTATTTGAAACTGACTGTATTTTTGTATTCCAACCTTGTAAAAAAAGCATATCACTATAACATTTAAACAGCATATATTTTCTAATTTTTGCAGTACAGTAATATTTAGTTTAGTGTACTTATCACCGTAATAATCCTTGTGTAGTGTAATATCCATGGGGTTTTCTTGGCAAAAATACTGGAGTGGGTTGCCATTTCCTTCTCCAGGGTTATCACCCTTGGTCTGCCAACAAAAGTCCGCATGGTCAAAGCAATGGTATTCCCAGTAGTTATGTATGGCTGCGAGAGTTGGACTATAAGGAAGGCCGAGTGCCGAAGAATAGATTCTTTTGAACTATGGTGCTGGAGAAGACTCTTGAGAGTCCCTTGGACTGCAAGAAGATCAAATCAGTCAATCCTAAAAGAAATCAACCCTGACTGTTCCCTGGAAGGCCAGATGATGAAACTGAAGCTCAAATACTTTGGCCACCCAATGAGAAGGGAGCACTCACTGGAGAAGACCCTGATGCTGGGAAAGACTGAAGGTCAAAGAAGACGGGGACGGCAAAGGATGAGATGGTTAGACAGTGTCATAGATGCAACGAACATGAAATTGAGCAAACTTCAGAAGATGGCGGAAGACAGGAGGGCCTGGCATGATCTGGCCCATGGGGTCGCGAAGAGTCGGACTCGACTGTGCGACTGAACAACAACAACAAAGTGTAATATCCATATACTGTGTACCATACTCTGTTTGCTGAACCAGGTCAAGGCACCATCGTGGCAAAGCTTTTCCACAGTTCATTTCAAAGCTTATTTAAAAATCAAAGCAGTTCCTCACCAGAACCTTTGGCGTCGGTGGCAGGCCGTTGATAGCTGGCTTCTGCAGAGAGAGAAATGTTTCACATACATTAGTGGCAAACAACATAAGAGCATCAGACGAGCCCTGCAGGGTCGGGCAAAAGGTCCATCTAGTCCAGCATCCCATTTCGGAAGA
>NW_015175384.1:142256-146489 GCF_001447785.1 Gekko japonicus | reverse complement strand
TGGATCAGACCAGTGGTACGAGTGGTACATCTAGTCCAGCATCCAGCCTCACACAGCGGCCAGCCAGTTCCTCAGGACAGCCAACAACAGGGTGCTGAGGTCTTCATAAAAAACATCAGAAGAACCCTCCTGGACCAGACCAGTGGTCCATCTAATGCAGCATCCCGTCTCACACAGTGGCCAGCCAGTTCCCCTGCAGGGCCAACAACAGGGCAGAGAGGACGAAGAAGAAGAAGAGATTGGATCTATACCCCGTCCTTCACTCGGAGTCTCAGAGCGGCTTACAAACTCCTTTCCCTTCCCCTCCCCACAACAGACACCCTGTGAGGCAGGTGGGGCTGAGAGAACTCTTTTCAGGACTGTTCTTGAGAGAACAGCTCTGAGAGAACTTGTGACTGATCCAAGGTCACACCAGCAGCTGCATGTGGAGGAGGAGTGGGGAATCAAACCCGGTTCTCCCAGATTAGAGTCCGCACTCTACCTGGTAAACTCTGGCAAAGCTGATTCCCCTCCCCCTCCCCCGCTGCCCCAAGATTTGGGGGTAATCTAGAGTCTCTGGACCCATTTGGGGCAACTGGTTAAAACTGCCAGACTTCTCAAAACGGGCCCAAAATATCTGAATGACCCCAACTCCTCCCAAAGGCATGGAGGCCCTGGTGATTCTGACGACTGTCATCAGGATGTGCCTGGACAGAAGGGCCTCCAAGGCGGTCATTAAACCGGCTGGCACCTCTCCCTCGCACTAATTACACGCCTTCTTAGATAAAGGTATAAACTCGTAAAAGGTTCACTGCCTGAGATGGATCTCAGATCTGAAAACCTCTGCCCTTTCCACTATTGTGGACCTGAAAAACCTTAGCTAATGTTGTTAACTCAACAGAAGCATGGTATTCAGATCACGCAAAATGATGGTATCGCTTTACTCTGCTCCGGTTAGACCTCACCTAGAGTATTGTGTTCAGTTTTGGGCACCACAATTTAAGAAGGATTTAGACAAGCTGAAGCGTGTCCAGAGGAGGGTAACGAAGATGGTGAGGGGTCTGGAGACCGAGTCCTATGAGGAAAGGTCGAAGGAGTTGGGTGTGTTTAGCCTGGAGAGGAGACGACTGAGAGGTGATATGAGAACCATCTTCAAGTCCTTGAAGGCCTGTCATCTAGAAGATGGGGAGGAGTTGTTTTCTGTTGCCCCAGGAGGTAGGACCAGAACCAATGGGTTGGAATGAAATCAGAGGAATTTTCAGATAAACATTAGGAAGAACTTCCTGACAGAGCGGTTCCGCAGTGGAACAGGCTTCCTCGGGAGGTGGTGGGCTCTCCTTTGGAGGTTTCCAAGCAGAGGCTAGACGGTCATCTGACAGCACTGCTGATTCTGTGAACTTAGGCAGATCATGAGAGGGAGGGAAGGAAGGGTTGCCTCAGCGCTTAGTTCTCGTGGCCGTTTCTTACACACCCAGGGAAATGCTGATTGCCACTTTGGGGTCAGGAAGCAATTGTTTCCCGGGCCAGTTTGGCCGGGGATCCTGGAGGGTTTATTTATTTATGTATTCGATTTTTACCCAGCCCTCCCAGCAGAGCCGGCTCAAGGCGGCTTACATAACCAGTATAAAACACTGCAATGTAACAATAATATCGCAAGTATAAAAGCCATCAGTACACAATTTAAAACTATAAATATTACAACATATTAAAGTGCTCAATCCTCGGCGTACAGTCAGCTACTTGATATTCCTCAAATGTCCGGGCGGGCGGCTCGAGCTGTAATTATGGGACCCAGATGGTCGGGCTCACTCTTCATAGGCTGTCAAATACCAATTGTGGCAGTGGTGGCGGCAGCGGCTGCAAAAGCCTGGCGGAAGAGCTCCGTCTCGCAGGCCCTGCGGAACTCTAACAGGTCCCGCGTGGTCTTGATCTCCTCCGGGAGCTTGTTCCACCAGAGCGGAGCCGCCACTGAGAAAGTTCTTCTCCCCACTTCTGGGCACAGAGAAGGGGTCCCTGGGGGTGGGGGAGGTGTTTGTGAATTTCCTGCCTTGTGCAGGGGGTTGGACTAGATGGCCCTGGAGGTCCCTTCCAACTCTTATGATCCTATGACCCTATGAGTATGGCTTATCAAGCACCGTTTTCCAAAGAGAGCTAGATTCGATTCCGGTAGCACCAACAAGATTGGGGGGGGGGGATACGCTCTCAAGAGTCAAAGCTCCCTCTGTCGGATCCGTTCGACTCTTGAAAGCTCCTACTCCAAAAACCTTGATGGTCTCGAAGGTGCTACGGGCCTCAAATCTACCAGTTCTACGGCAGACCGACACGGTGAACCTCTGGAACCATTTGCAAAGACGGGAGGCCCCCCCCCCAGAACTGAGGGGTGGCAGAGGCTGGGAAGCAAGGAAGGCTGCTCTGCTCTGCCCACTTGGAGGATACTTCTGTTTCCTCTCTGTTATCCTGACCGCTCTCTGGGAAACCAGACAAGGACGAAGTGCCGCAGTCGGGCCAAGCGACGGAACGGAGCACAAAAACACCCACCGGATAATCTCGCTTCTCCTTTTTCCGCGGCAGCTGCGGCACGTGTCCCGAACCGTCGGCGTTTTCCTCGGGGAGCTTTGGCACCGTGTCTCCATTTCCTAAACAGAATTTCAGGAGCATGTAAACACCATGTGGGGGAAGACAGGGTTACGCAAACTGGGGGGGGGGTAGTGTGTGTCTGTTTGTCACAAGAAATGCTAATGCCAGCTATAAGCCATTGATTACCAAATTTGCAAGTACATAAGAAAATAAGAGAAGCCAATACTGGGTCAGGCCAGTGGCCCATCCAGTCCATCACTTTGTGTCACACAGTGGCCAAAAACACCAGGGGCCCTCAGGAGGTCCAGCAGTGGGGCCAGGACACTAGAAGCCCTCCCACTGTTGCCCCTTCCCCAAGCACCAAGAATACAGAGCATCCCTTGCCCCAAACACAAGAACATAAGAGACGCCATGTTGGATCAGGCCAATGGCCCATCCAGTCCAACACTCTGTGTCACACAGTGGTCAAAAATACCAGGGGCCATCAGGAGGTCCACCAGTGGGGCCAGGACACCAGAAGCCCTTCCACCGTTGCCCCCCACAAGAACCAAGAATACAGAGCATCACCTGCCCCAGCCTGTGAGTTCCTATCTATACCTTGTGGCTAAGAGCCACTGAGGGACCTCTGCCCCAGATGTTTCTCATAAGAACATAAGAGAAGCCAATGTTGGATTAGGCCAATGGCCCATCCAGTCCAACACTCTGTGTCACACAGTGGCTAAAACCCGGGGGCCATCAGGAGGCCCTCCAGCAGGGCCAGGACACTAGAAGCCCTCCCACCGTTGCCCCCCCGCCAAAGCACCAAGAATACAGAGCATCACCTGCCCCAGCCTGAGAGTTCCTAGAACTACAGTCAGTCTGCACATGTTGAAAAGCTATCTTCTTCATCATCATCATCAGCAGCAGCAGCAGCAGCAGCAGCAGAATTATTATTTTCCTATTTATGAATTGCCTATTCCCTGCAATGTAAGGCTCTAGGCGATGTACAACCAAAAACCAAAAAAGGATGACTACATTATTTCAGATGGCGTCAGACGATTTCTGAGACAGGCGGCAGAGTTTAAAAAAAATATGGAAGATTCAAATTCACTATGCAGATTTGGGGTATTCATTATGCAGGTTTTGCCTCACAGCCCACCAGCTGGGCCAATCAGAACTCCTGATGAGTAAGAGCAGCTGAGCAGCGGAACGGGCTGCCTGGGGAGGCGGTGGTGGGCTTCCCTGAACTGGGAGTCTCCAAGCAATAGCTGGACAAACCCTTGTCAGGGATGCTCTAGGCCAGGGGTGGCGAAACTCTGGCTCGGGAACCACATGCGGCTCTTTCACACGTATTGCGTGGCTCCCGCTACAGTGACTGGGGAAGCAAAGGGGAGGCATGCCTCCTCAACTGCTCTTCCCTTCCCCAGCCAGCGCAGAGAAAGAAAGCAACTTGGACTTTAAATGCATTCTCAAAGCCCTCCTATCCCCGCCAGCCAGCTTGGAGCAGGTGTTTCTCCCTTTAAATCCCTTCTCCAAGCCAAGCTAGCCAGCAGGGGGTGGGGTGGAGTGGGGCTTGGAGGACACATTTAACGTTAAAGCTGCTTTCTTTCCACCTCTCCCTCCCTCCCCCCATCTACTTGCTCTCTTTCCACCTTTCTTTCTTTCCACCTTTCTTTCTCTCTCTCTTTCTCCCCTCCC
>NW_015175384.1:122808-142212 GCF_001447785.1 Gekko japonicus | reverse complement strand
TTTCCCCCCCCCCCTCCCTCCCCCCCTCTATTTGCTTTCTTTCCACTTCTCCCCCCTCTATTTGCTTTCTTTCCACCTCTCCCTCCCTCCCCCCTCTATTTGCTTTCTTTCCCCCTTTCTTTCTTTCCCCCTTTCTTCCTCTCTCTCTTTCTCCCTTCCCTCCCCATCTAAAGTTATCAATGTAACATTAATAGAACCAAATTTGCCTTTTCCCCCCAATAAAAATGTGTGTGTCATATTTGTTCATGTCTTGTGGCTCTCAAACATCTGATGTTTATTCTATGTGGCTCTTACGTTAAACAAGTTTGGCCACCCCTGGTCTAGGCAGATCCTGCACTGAGCAGAGGGTGGGACTAGATGCCCCCTGCGGCACCTTCCGACTCTATGATTCTATGTTTTAAAAGTTTGTTATACTATGGACTGCTATCTGAGTTCGATGTCTGCCAACTGACATATTTCCTTCCATTTACAGACCACCCCCGGGACCCACTTGAAAGGGTTTTGATTAAACACCTTCTGCACTCCCGTGCAGCTGTACTGGGCTCTCTGACCAAAAGATTACACGTGAATGGCTAAGGGTCCAGTCCTGGACCTGAAGAGCAGCGTCCTGGGATGCATGTCCGGCTCCTTCCACGTGGCTGGTCTACTCCACTGCGGCTCCCAAACAGGAACGGTCCTCTTCCCAGCATCCCCACAGCACCGCTGTCCGTCCATGCACTTTCTAGCTCCCCCCCTCCTTTGCGGCAATCTTTCAAAAAATCTGCTTGGGGAGGGTTTTTTGGGAAAGATCCGAGTCAAAGGATGTTTGCTCCAGTGTGGGTAAGAAGGCGCGATTTTTTTTTAGGACTCTATCCGTATCAGTGCCATTTTTCCTTTTCAGTCCCCCGCAGTCACTTCCGCTCACCCTCCGGCCACTAGGGGGCATTAAATGGTATCTGTAATTGACATAGCGCAATGGAACTATAATGCTGTAGCAATGGGCGATTCTGCATCTTGCGCTCGCTCCACATTTTCTCAACTGGGAGGAAAAAGTGCCGCTCAAAACCACATCCAAATACCAACAGCCTGTACTGACTGCAAAGTCACCCCTGAAGGGCCATAAAACAGCCATAAATCTACGCAGAAGGTACCATAAAGTTGCAATTTCTTGCTTTCGAACTGCTAGGTTGGCAGGAGCTGGGGCCAGAGATGGGAGCTCACTCTGTCACACGGCACACTCGGGTCTTGAACTGCCGAACTACCGACCGTCCGGTCTGCAGCTCAGCGTCTTAACCACTTGAGCCACCGCAGCCCCGTATGCAGTGGCAGATGCAGTGTGGAAGCTACCATAACATCCGATGATCACAGGAAGTGAAAGCAACATGCAATGCAGAGGGGAATTTTTGTTCCAATGTCAGTTTCGTAAAACAACGCAGGGAAAAGCCAGTGCAGAATCAGACAATGTCAGTCACAGATTATTATTATTTTAGTAAAGGTAAAGGTAAAGGTTCCCTTGCTCAAAAGCCAGTCCAGTCCCGACTCTAGGGTTGCGGTGCTCATCTCCGTTTCCAAGCCGAAGAGCCAGCGCTGTCCGAAGACGTTTCCGTGGTCACGTGGCCGGCAGGACTAGACACCAAGGCGCACGGAACGCTGTTCCCTTCCCACCAAAGTGGTACCTATTTATCTACTTGCAATTTCTTGCTTTCGAACTGCTAGGTTGGCAGGAGCTGGAACTAGAGACGGGAGCTCACTCTGTCATGCGGCACCCGGGTCTCGAACTGCTGAACTACTGACCTTCCACAGCCTGCAGTTCAGCGTCTTAACCACTTGAGACACCGTGCGCCTTGGTGTTTAGTCATGCCATCCACAAGACCACGGAAACATCTTCGGACAGCGCTGGCTCTTCGGCTTTGAAACGGAGATGAGCACCGCAACCCTAGAGTTGGATTTGACTGGCTTTCGAGCAAGGGAACCTTTACCTTTTATTATTATTTTAAAGATCCCGAAAAGCCTTCTGGTGGCTGGATGAAGAACTGAGGCTGCGCAGAAGCGGCATCAATCGATAACCAGGCGCAGAAGAGCTGCACCCAAGTACAGAACCGACCATCTCGGCAAGGTCAGGACGCCATTTACCCATGTCGCTGTATCTGGCAGTGAGGAGGCCGGGGCTGCTGACGCTGCTGGTCAGGCCGAGTGGGGCGGGCTCCAACTGAGGCCCACAGACCGGGATGCTTTGCCTCCGATGCGCTGGTGGCCCTTGGTACTGGGAGTCGGGGCAGTATTTGATCGTCTGGGACTTTTCGTCGTCCACGAGGTTATCTTCGTGGTAAATACTGAGCCTGGGCTGGAGAAGGAAAGGGAGAGAGAGTTAGACAGACATCACGCCTACTTTTCAATCTGAACCACTGGATCTCTGGGCCTCCCAAAGCACCAGGTTTCAACAGCCAGCCATGAGGGGTTATCCACAAAGCGGGTCTGAGGAAAACTAGCCACGGTGGCTAAAGGGAACCTCCACATTCAGAGGCCCTAATCCTCTGAATCCCAGAGTCAGGAGGCAACATCAGGGGAAGGCCTCGGCCTCTATGCCCTGTTGTTGGCCCTCCAGAGGAACTGGCTGACCACTGTGTGAGACAGGATGTTGGACTAGATGGACCCCTGCTCTGATCCAGCAGGGCTCTCCTGATGTTCTAATGAAGGCCTTGGCCTCTATGCCCTGTTGCTGGCCCTCCAGAGAAACTGGTTGGCCCCTGTGTGAGACGGGATGCTGGACTAGATGGACCTTCACTGGTCTGATCCAGCAGGGCTCTTCTGATGTTCTTCTCAGGGGAAGGCCTCGGCCTCTGTGCCCTGTTGTTGGACCTCCAGAGGAACTGGCTGACCACTGGGTGAGACAGGATGCTGGACTCGATGGACCCTCACTGGTCTGATCCAGCATGGCTTTTATGTTCTTAGGAAGGCCTCGGCCTCTCTGCCCGGTTGTGGGCCCTCCAGAGGAACTGGCTGGCCGCTGTGTGAGACAGGAAGTTGGACTAGATGGACCCCTGGTCAGATCCAGCAGGGCTCTTGTAATGTAGTTATGCAGAAGAGCCAAGAGGACCCTAGGAGGTTCATGAATACACCACACTGGTGTAGGGAAGCAACTTCTTCCCAGAATCATCAAACGAGGGCCAACAACTATGCATGGAAACAGCCCAAATTATAGTAACACATCGTAGGAATTAAGAGTCTGGCTCACAAAACTTTATGCTATAATTAAAAAAAAAATTGCCACAAGATGCTCTTGTCACATAAATTAAAATGCTGCGTTCAGATTTTACTTGGCAACTTGTAAGGAGAATATAACTAACACATGCTTCTTGACAAATCGTAGCCAGGAAAATTACAGGACTTAAGTTTTGCAAGTGATACACTGAAGTGGAAAAAATATATATATTTGGCCAGCTCATCTTTAAGTAACTGCACAGACTCACCTTCGGAGGGAGAGGAGGGGGTCCCGGCCGTTTCAGGGTTGATCTGGAAGGCAAAAGAGAGAGAAAGAGAGATCAACAGAGAGCCTTTATTTGAAGCTGGCACAGGGCGTCTCACCATTTCGAAAGGCAGCCTAACAGGGTTATTTCTTTCAGAATCAAAGTCGCAACAGGTAAACGTTTGAAAGAGTTAGGTAAGTGAAGACGGGAAAAATTAGTAGGATTAGACATGCAGACCTTTCTCCTGGGATTCCCCTGACTTCAAATAATCGATTATCTGTTATGCACTGCGTCCCCCAGAAAGTGCCAAAGACGAGGAACGGCCTTTTGCATTTCCGCAAACAAAAATCTGTACCGTCTGGCAGGGTTGCGTGATCCCACACAATACAGATGGTATGTGAGCTCCAAGTGCCTTTATCGACCAGAAACTGTTCCTGTTTTCCAGGCCCAGCTCAAGCGCAACCCCAGTTTTTGTGTATTGGGTAATGAGCCACATGAATCAGACTGTGCGTCCATCGAAGTCGGTGCTGTCCACTCAGACCGGCAGTGGCTCTCCAGGGTCTCAGGCGGAGGTCCTCCTCATCACCTACAACCAGGTGTCATTTCCTGCGGGAGCGCACAGGAGCGGAGCTCCAGCAGTAAGGAGCCCAGGGGGCGGGCACATGCAACAAGCCCCGCCCCCTGTTCCCAGCAGCCCTCAGTCGGGTCACGAGGCGCAAGAAGCAGCCGGGTAAGTTGCAGAGCCCCCCCCCCGCCTTCCGGTACAAGCTCTCCCTCCTCTGTGAGGGCAGATCTTTGTGTGTGTGTCCCCCCCCCCGGAATAACTAGCAATCCAAAACAGTCCAGTGGAGCCTGAGCGGTGAGTGTTGCCTTCTGACACACTTCCAGTGATGTCAGGGTGTGTGGCATATGCAAATAAGTTACGCTAATGAGCTCCTGCACCACTTTTTCTACGAAATGACCCCTGCCTACAACCAATGCTCCCTCTGAGATGTGGAGTCCTGTGATCAAGAATTCTACTCTGTGAGCTACCGGCATTACGTTTGTGAGCGAGCGATTTGCCTGCTATATAAATTAGTTTGCTTCGGAGCCGTCCTTCCTGAGCGAAGACAGAAACGTGTGAGCCGGAGGCTCAAAAACTGTGAGCTAGCTCACACTCGCTCAGCTTAGAGGGAACACAGCCTACCACCTGATCCTTATTGGAGATGCCGGGGACTGAACCTGGGAATGGTTTCCTGTCCTGCTGTTAAGGTGAGTTGCCAGGGCCCAGTGTCTGGCTACGGGGCTCCTGGAACACCCACGGGGGCCGTGGCTCAGTTGTAGAATGTTTGCTTGGCATGGAGAAGGTCCCAGGTTCAGTCCCTGGCATCTCCAGTTAAAAGGACCAGGCAGGAGGTGATGGGAAAGACCTCAGCCTGAGACCCTGGCTCAGGGGTAGAGCCTCTGCTTGGCACAGAGAAGGTCCCAGGTTCAGTCCCCAGCATCTCCATTACAAGGACCAGGCAGGAGGTGATGGGAAAGACCCCCGCCTGAGACCCTGGAGAGCGACTGCCAGTCTGTGTGGGCAGTACTGATGTCGGTGGGCCAAGGGTCTGGGGTCACTACAAAGCAGTTGCATGTGTTGATTGCCGGAGCTCATCGAGCCGGGGTTAGTGATGGTGTGTGTGTGTGTCAGTGCAGAATTCTAATTTTAAAAGCACGTTCCCCTCCTTGGGATCTTTCTGCTACCCTCCCAGGAACCAGGATTATTCCGCCAGATGGCTGTTTGTTTCAAAGCCCTTCTCCGGCACAAATTTCTGGGACGACGTGTTAACGGCATTCCAGATGGTGTGTCATGATTCATCCGCTGATTTACATTATTTCGAACGCTTTGTGCCTGAGAGCTCGTTGGGCGCCCATGCCAGCAGGAAGGAGGAGCCCGCCCCGACCCCCCAGGAAGCTTCCAGAAACTGGAGGAGTCCTAAAGGGCTTCGTTATCATGACCGTTTCTCTCTGGGGAGACAGTTTCGGAGAGTTGTCGTGTTGGTCTGCAGGAGAAGAGCTGGATTCAAATCCAGTACCACTGAGACCAGCAAAATTTGGGAGGGGATAGAACAAGACGGGTAACTGTGTTTACTCTGTCCGTAGCAGCAGAAAAGGGCAAGAGTCCAGTAGCACCGTAAGGACTAACAAAATTGGTGGCAGGGGCCCTGACCTGGATAGCCCGGGCAAGCCCGATCTCAGAAGCTAAGCAGGGCTGACACTGGCAAGTAACTGGAAGGGAGACCTCCACGGAATACCAGGGCTGGGAGGCAGGGGCAAGCAACTGAGCCACCTCTCTGAAACGTCCAAACCCCACTAGGGGGTTGCCAGAAGTCACCATGACGTCCAGCCACGCGTGCGTGCGCACGCACACACACAAACCACAACGAAAAAGTTGTGGCAGGGGATGAGCTTTAGTGAGTCACGGCTCAGTTCTTCAGATACCAGTGACTCATGAAAGCTCATCCCTGGCCAATGCTCCCTCTAAGCTGTGGAGTCTGGTGAGCAAAGGTTCTCCTTTGTGAGCGACGGGCATTAAAGTGGTGAGCGAGCCATTTGGCTACTGCATACATTAATCTGCTCTGGAGCCATGCTTCCTGAACTAAGACAAAAATGTGTGAGCCAGAGGCTAGAAAACTGTGGGCTAGCTCACACTAACTCAGCTTAGAGGGAACACTGTAAACTCCTGCCACAAATTTTGTTAGTCTTCTTAAGGGGCTACTGGACTTTTCTGCTGGGGAGATATAAATTTTCAAGAGCCAAAGCTCTGACTTTCAAAGTTTATACCCCGAAAGTCTTGTCGGCATCCAAGCTGGTGCCGGACTCAAATTCAGCATTTCCCTCTCTATTTGTTAAAATGGGGGGAAGGAGGGGTTTTTTTTGACAGCGCTTGCCAAACACCCCCCCCCCCAGAACTCCCCTCCCTTTCAGGAACACCACCATGAATCCACGGGTCACCTGAATTGTTTTTAAGAAGCAAGAGGCAGAAAAGAGAGAAAGCCAAATATTAAAAAGCCGTCAACTCACTCCTCAGTATCTTCGTGGCCATCGCCAAATTTGGCAAGAGGTGCCCTAGATAAAATGTTTATAAAATTAAGAACAAAGAAAGCATTTTAAAAAACAACAACACGGGCTGGGTAGTGGGATCGAGGAGAGCTGGATCAGACCAACAGTCCCTCTAGTCCAGCATCCTGTCTCACAAAGTGGCCAAACAGTTCCTCTGGAGGTCCAACAAAGAAGGCACAGAGCTCGAGGCCTTCATATGAACATAAGAGCTCTACTGGATCAGACCAGTGAGGGTCCCTCTAGTCCTGCATCCTGTCTCACACAGGGGCCAGCCAGTTCCTCTGGAGGTCCAACAAAGAAGGCACAGAGCTCGAGGCCTTCATATGAACATAAGAGCTCTACTGGATCAGAACAGGGGTCCCTCTAGTCCAGCATCCTGTCTCACACAAGAGTGGCCAAACAGTTCCTCTGGAGGTTCAACAAAGAAGGCACAGAGCCCGAGGCCTTCATATGAACATAAGAGCTCTACTGGATCAAAACAAGGGGTCCATCTAGTCCTGCATCCTGTCTCACACAGTGGCCAACCAGTTCCTCTGAAGGTCCAACAACAGGGCATAGAGGCCGAGGCCTTCATGAGAACATCAGGAGAGCCCTGCTGGATCAGACCAGTGGTCCACATATTCCAGCATCCTGTCTCACACAGTGCCCAGCTAGTTCCTTTGAAAGGCCAACAGCAGGGCAGGGAGGCCCAGGCCTTCGTAAGAACACAAGAAGAGCCCTGCTGTATCAGACCAACGGTCCATCTAGTCCAATATCCTGCCTCACATAGTTGCCAGAGGGCCCACAACAGGGCAGAGAGAGGCCTTCCTCGATAAGAACATCAGAAGAGCCCTGCTGGATCAGACCAGTGGTCCGTCTAGTCCAGCATCCAGTCTCACCCAGTGGCCAACCAATTCTTTTGGAGAGCCAACAACAGGGCATAGAAGCCTAGGCCTTCCCCTGATAAGAACATCAGAAAAGCCCAACTGGATCAGACTAGTAGTCCATCTACTCCAGCATCCTGTCTTACAGAGTGGCCAACCAGTTGCCAAAGAGAGCCAACAAACAGGGCACAGAGTCTAAGGCTTTCATTAGAACATAAGAGCCCTGCTGACCAAGACCAGGGGTCCATCTAGTCCAGTATCCTGCCTCACACCAGTTCCTCTGGAGGGGCAACAACAGGGCATAGAAGCCTAGGCCTTCCCCTGATAAGAACATCAGAAGAGCCCTGCTGGATCAGACCAGCGGTCCATCTAGCCCAGCATCCTGACTCACACACTGCCCAAACAGTTCCTCTGGAGGGGCACCAACAACAGGGTATAGAGGCAGAGGCCTTCCCTGATGTTGCCTCCTGACACTGGGGCTGATTTCCCACAAGCTGCTGCTCCGTGCTCGTTCCTCCCTTTGCCCCGAGTGTCAATTTCACACCATGTGCTGCGCGGCCCGCATTTTGCTCCGCAGCTTTTCCCGATTTCCCCTGCATCTACTCAATCCTGTTTTTTGAGCAGCAGCTTGTGGGATTCAGAGGCTGACTGCCTCTGAACTTGTAGGTTCCTTTTGGTCACCATGGCCAGTAGCCGGGGATAAAGCTATCATCCACGAGTCTCTCTAACCCACTTTGAAAGCTGTCCATGCCTGTGGCCATCACTGCGTCTTCTGGCAGCGAAGTCCACATTTTAATCGATCGTTGCGTAAAGAAGTGTTCCCTTTTGTCCGTCCTCAATCTAAAGCTCATCAGCTTCACTGGATGCCTTTAAGCTCTAGTATTTTACGACACGCAGGGGAAGACGTTACTGGACAGGGGCCCTAGCACTCGGACAGAGGCCCTAGCACTCAGACCAGTGACAGCCAGGACTATTTTTGTGCAGGAACGCACAGGAACGGAGTTCCGGCTGGCTCCTGAGTTGGCCACGCCCAGCAGGAGCTCATTAGCATAATAGGCCATACCCAACAGCAGGAACTCATTAGCATAATAGGCCATACCCAACAGCAGGAACTCATTAGCATAATAGGCCATACCCAACAGCAGGAACTCATTAGCATAATAGGCCATACCCAACAGCAGGAACTCGTTAGGATTGGCTACTATTAGGGGTGTGTGGCCTAACATGCAAAGGAGTTCCTGCTACAAGAAAGCCCTGGGTTTGGACAACAAACAAGGTAAAGAGAATAAGAAGCAAAAGGTGGGTGTGGCTGGATGACCACACTTCTGGTAACATTGGGGTGTGGCCTAATATGCTAATGAGTTCCTGCTGGGCTTTTTCTACAAAAAAAGCCCTGAGTGACACGACTCATGTAAGAAAAGCAGACTATGGAGTGAGTAAATAAATACATCTGCTCCCAAAAAGATCCAGAGAGCTCCTAACACAAGGACCGGGGCAGGGAGTGAAAGAGGGAAGACGAAACAACTCGTTTGCCTGCAAAGTTCACTGCCACCGAAACAAGATTTCTACAGCCCTTCGCCAGAGCCTGGCTGGCGCCCTGGGGATCTCTCCCACAGAGGCGACCCTTGAACGGAGGCTCGGAATCGGCGCGGTGTTATTTCTGGCCGGGCCAGAGAGCCCAGGAAGCAGCCCAAAGCCGCAGCTCAAACGACTCCTTTCTTTCGGCAGGGCGATGACATTATCCAGAATTCCAGGCCTCTGAAACCCAAGCATTTCCTGTTTACACTGCAGTGCAGAATCTGAGCTGGAAGGGAGTGGCAGATACTCTCTCCCTCTCTCTCTTTCATTTGACGGGGCGGCGGGACTGTCCCCTGAACGAGTCACGAGTTCCGCACTGTCAGCGCAGGTGACCGATGCATCGCTACTGGACCTCTGGCCCCTCCGTACTTCCTCTGAACCCAACTGTGCCTGAACAAGCTCAGATTATGCCAGAAGCCGCACGGAAGGCCAAGCGTCGGTCTATCACCCCCTCGCACAGATAAGGGGATGTCACCGCAGAGCGCAACAGCCGCACACAGGAAATAAAAGAGGGGAAAGGCTACGGCAAAGCTGTTGGCTGACAAAGGAGAGTGGCCCGAAGGCACCAGCGACATCGCCAAGCCCGGGCGGTCGTGTCAGAAGCCAGACGTGTCGTCGGTCTGCGGGAGGACAGCTGGACGCAAGTCAGGTAGCACCTCAGAGACCTCCAAAGGAAGTGTAGAAAACGAGTAAAGGGCATACTGATGTCCCGCTGGCCCTGACGGCGATTTTACTTGCACTGGAAGGTACATATTGACAATATTACTATCTCCAGTGTATGTATCGGCTTCTGACACAATGCCAGATACATTTGTAAACCCGCAAACAGATTCTTTTCCCCCCCTCTGTCATTCAATTCCACATTGGAACTTTTGGTCCTCTATCAATTGTTTCCTGCCTTACAAGTGGAAAAGGGGCTTTGTCGCATTCTGTACTGTTTGACTTCTGACAAAGGCTCTTGTGGGCCGAAACGAGTCGGGTCATAGATGGTTCTTTTTTGTGCATTTATCACTTTGTTTTATGAAGCTTTATTTGGGCCCCTATAAGGTTTTGATATGTTTTTTGAAATGAATACGTCCACTTTTGTCTATACCTGGTTAGTACTGAGAGCCAGTTTGGTGTAGTGGTTGAGTGCGCGGACTCTAATCTGGGAGAACCGGGTTTGATTCCCCACTCCTCCACTTGCACCTGGCTGGATGACCTTGGGCAAGCCGTAGTTCTGACAAGAGCTGTCCTTGAATAAGAGCAGTTTCTGTCAGAGTGCTCTCAGCCCCGCCTACCTCACAGGGTGTCTGTTGTGGGGAGGGGAAGGGAAAGGCCTTTGTAAGCCGCTCTGAGACTCCTTTAGGTAGTGAAGAGCGGGGTATAAATCCAATGTCCTCTTCTCTTCTTCTTCTTCTTCTACCTATTGATGTTTAACATTTGGACCTTGACTAGTTTTTTTTTTTAACGCAAAAGAGAGAGAGAGATGCCTGCCACCGAAGCCCTGGCAAAGCGGCCGGCCTTCCAGGGTCTCCTGAAGATCTCCAAGGAGGGGGGGGCCATACCTCCTCAGAGCCGGAGCCACCACGAACAAGGCCTGGGGGGGGGGGCCGATGCCAGATGGGCCACCCCAAGTCGGGGGCTAGCCCACAGATGGCTGCCTGCCCAACCACAGCTGGTGCCCGGGGACACATGGAAGGTCAACGTGATGCACACATTAGTCACAGCAGTTACAGCACAGAAGGTTTTCACTGCGGGCTCAATGATGCTCCTCACACACACCGCAGGCCCAGACCAGGGGGGAGTGGCTTCTACGGGAGGGGGGAGACTGTGTGGCAAAGCAGGCCTTTCGCTGCTGCAGCTTGATACAAAAGAAACTGTGTAATGGAGTAGTGGACACACCTTAAATGTGTAAATTTAGAAGAAGAGAAGAAGAGATGGGATTTATACCCTGCCCTTCACTACCCAGAGGAGTCTCAGAGCGGCTTACAATCTCCTTTCCCTTCCCCTCCCCACAACAGGCACCCTGTGAGGTCGGTGGGGCTGAGAGAGCTCTGACAGAAACGGTTCTTTCTCAAGGACAGCTCTTATCAGAACTACGGCTTGCCCAAGGTCATCCAGCAGGTGCGAGTGGAGGAGTGGGGAATCAAACCCGGTTCTCCCAGATTAACCACTACACCAAAATATCATATCATACTAAAAACGTCTCCAACAAAATATACCAAAATATATCAACCAGTCGGTCAATGCTGAAATGAAGAATGTAGCACAAGACGGTGTCTATAATGGCTGGTATCCATCGTCCTATGCTACATTCTTCATTTCAGCATCGACTGAGTTTCTGTATATTTATTTTGAACTTCATTTCGATTTTTGATTCACTTGCAAAATTGTGGGCTATTCCTTCTGAGGTTTGATATGTTTCGTTGGAGACGTTTTCAGGATGATATGGTATTTATATAAATTTACCTGTTTAAGGTGTGTCCGCTACTCCATCGCACCTTTTGTTTCTTTTGTGTTGACAGTTTCTTACTGCGTATTTTCCCTTTTGTTTTTGTCCGCAGCTTGAGAGGAAGCATGCTGGCAGATTAGTGAATGCTTCTTTCGCGGCAGGGCAGCAGCTGGTCAGAGGACCGGATCCCCCCGGGCTGCCGGAAGGGTCATTCCCTGGGTCATGGGACCTGTGTGGACTTGGGAGGCTGCACTGCGGGGGGTGGGGGGAGACATCATCGGTGCCTCTTGCCTCTTCCAGCTGTGACGCTGGATCCAACCCAGCATCTTGATTCTGCCCCCCCCCCCAGACAAATCAGCTTACGCTTGTTTATTTATTGACGAAGCCGTGCCGGCCGATACTTACTTGGCGCTGCTCCCGTAGTCAACAAAAGGGTTCCAGTGTGAAGCAAAGTGCGCGCCGGCGGCGACGACCTGTGGAGGCACAAACCGGCAGATGAGCACCTGCTCCAAAGGGCAAGATGACTGAAAAGACCACAGTTCACCGGGGACAGCATGGGATGCTGCTGCCGCCGGAAATTCTAGAGGGGCGTGCTTACTATCGAAAGCACCATTGAGCCGGCTACATATCTGACTTCAGTGGAAGGAAAGAACTCTAGAAGGGCATTCGCCCTAGCCAGACGTTCTGCCCTTCCATCTGCAGTTATTCAGGGCAGGTATAATAAAAAAACCCTACCCTGAAAGGCTATGTTCATGCACTTAATGCGAGGTCGAATCGGTAGAGCATATGTTTTTCAGTTGCCCATTCTACAGAGAGGCTCGTCTTAAAATCATTACCCCATTAGTTGATAGGCTACCTGGTCACATCAATATGAACAAAGCAAGACTTCACTGCCTTCGATCAGATAAGAATGCGGAGACTACACGTTCAGTCGCTGAGTTTTGTGCATTGATTCTTAGATTGCGGGAGTCGCATTTTACAAGTTTTTAAACTTAGATTTTATTCTGTATATTATCTCTGTTTTTTTCCTTCCTTTTCATACTGTGTTTGTATTGTATGCTGGTCTTAAGAACATAAGAGAGGCCAATGTTGGATCAGGCCAAAGGCCCATCCAGTCCAACACTCTGTGTCACACAGTGGCCAGAAATCCCAGGTGCCATCAGGAGGTCCAGCAGTGTGGCCAGGACATTAGAAGCCCTCCCACTATTGTGCCCCCCCCCAAGCACCAAGATGACAGAGCATCCCTTGCCCCAGAGCCCCTATCTATACCTTGTGGCTAATAGCCACTGATGGACCTCTGCTCCATATGCTTATCTAATTCCCTTTTGAAGCCGTCCATGCTTGTAGCCGCCACCACTTCCTGTGGCAGTGAATTCCATGTGTGACTGTAATAATAAAACTAACTAGAGGGGCGTGTCTCAGTCCCAAATTCTGTTTTGGGGCACCCAAACGAGGCCTAGCATAGCCCGCTGATGACGGAATGGACGTCACATCACACTAGTGAACTGCAGACAGGGAAGGTGAGGATTTAAGGAAAGGAGGAGAGGAGATTGGATTTCTACCCTGCCCTTCACTCTTGGAGCACTCTCCTTTCCCTTCCCCTCCCCACAACGGACACCCTGTGAGGTAGGTGGGTCCGAGAGAGCTCTTTCACGGACTGCCCTTGAGAGAACAGCTCTGAGAGAACTCGTGACCGACCCAAGGTCACCCAGCTGGCTGCATGTGGAAGAGTGGGGGAATCAAACCCGGTTCTCCCAGATTAGAGTCCGCGCTCTCAACCATTACACCAAACTGGCTCTCTGCACCAAGCCTGGAACGTTGTCAAGCCACGTGGGACCAGAACTCTCAGGCCGGGAAGCCTTCAGTAACGGACGGGGGATGCGATACGCCTGTCAGCCTCTCGGTGTGCTGGGTGTCTCTTCCCTGGTGCGGTGGGGTACAGCGCAGCCAGAGGGCAGCCGTTTTGGAGCACGACTCAAAGGTGGGATCTACTCCAGGCCCTCCAGACTTCCTAGAGCTTCTGATGCAGACTCTCCAATGAGCCACGCCGTTCTGCCGGAGTGCCTAGCCGGCGCAGCCTTTTAAAGGAGCCCAGTCGAAGCAGCTGCCCAGCGCTGTGCCATGCTTGGGTCGAGTCCCCTCCCAGCTTCAAGGCAGACCCTGCCGGTCTGTTCCCGCAGCCAGGGAACAACCAAGAACTGTTGGGGCAGCTGGGAGGCATGTCTGGGACTCCCTGTTGCCACTGCTGGTAGGGCAAGGGGTGGGACCTCTACGACTCCCCACCACCACCCAGCCTTCCACCCTTTGACTGTGTTTTTATCAGAGTGACTCTTAAGATTCCTTTTTTTGCCATCGTCGCAGCTGAATGGTGATTCTGCAGAGTTTCCAAGGCATTGATGAACAGAGGTGGTTCGCCACTGCTTGCCTCTGCAGAACGACCCCAGGCATCCCTGGGGCTCACCCATCCAAGTACTAACCAGGGCCAACCCTGCTTAGCTTCCAATGTGTGAGGAGATTGGGTTAGTCTGAGGCTCTGAGCCATCCAGGTCAGGTCAAAAGAACAGAGGTAGTTTGCCACTACCTGCCTCTGCGTAGCAACCCAGGACTTCCTCGGTGGTCTCCCATCCAAGTACTGATCAGGGCTGGCTATGCTTAGCTTCCGAGATCTGATGAGATCAGGCTAGCCAGGCTTGTAGCTGCAGTGGGGCTTTGGGGGGCTCGGCCCCCTTCCTTAAAGGCACAGCCCCGCAAGAATTTCTCCCGTAAATGCTTTTTTCAATCATTTTAAAGCATTTTTAAAAAAGTCATGCACTCCTTTAAGCAGAGTGGGATACTGTCGATGACTAATTCCCGCACTGAGCAAGGGGGGGTTGGAGTGGGTGACCTCTAGGATCCCTTCTAACTCTGTGTCAAGAAACTGGTCTCCTTTAGGAGAGTTCTTCTGCCTAAACGTTAGCTTTCTCGACTATAGAAGTCATCCCCCACCACCACCTGCAAGCTTGTTATCAGAACTGTTGCTTCGGCTGGCAGAAGTGATTTAACTTGCAGCAGCTGAGAACTGTCATCTAAAGTGGCTGACAGCCTTGAATTTAGAGATCTATCCTGGTAATAGCTTTCCATTGGCTAAATGGTTAAGAACAACTATGTAGAACAGACAGCTTGAGAAGACTCAGAGAGAGAGAGAGAAGAGACTGCCTCGAAGCTCTGTTCAACTTCCACCCTGCTCTTCTTTCCGCACTGAGAACTTCAGCCCCACCAGGGAAAAAATCTGCCCCATGAGCCACAAAATCCTGGCCACGGGCCTGAGGCTAGCCCGGGCCACCCAGGTCACGGCACTTTGATCTATTACTGTTTAAAACCGAACAAAGCCCACAATTTTAACCACGTGGAAAAACAAAAATTCTCAGCCATACCATTTCATCCCTCGCTTCGGTCTCTTTCCTTAGAGGCGGCTCGAACTGCAGCTTGTCAACTGTAAGACAGGCAGGGACAACTTGAAATGAATTCCCCTGGCATAGATCTTCCCCACCTCCCAGCACCCGCCACTGACAGTATTCATAAAAGCAGTACAGAGGAACCTCATAAAAGTTCTGTGTGGGTCGGGTAAAGTGCTGGTTTGCTTTCACGCCCTTCCGAAATTAGGTCCTCAGCCCGCTGCCCTCTGAAGGACCCCCGATTGAAGGATCTGCTCTTCTGAAGTCTCCTCGCCTCATGAAGACACACATGAAGTTGCCTTGTACTGAATCAGACCCCTGGGACTCCACTACTGTCTACTCAGACTGGCAGCCGCCCTCCAGGGTCTCGGGCTGAGGTCTTTCCCATCACCTCCTGCCCGGTCCTTTTCACTAGGGATGCCAGGGATTAAACCTGGGACCTCAGATGCTCTACCACTGAGCCACAGCCCCTTCCTTCGCTATCTTGAACACGTGAAGCTGTCAGGCTGAATCAGACCCTGGGTCCATCAGGGTAACTACTGTCTACTCAGACTGGCAGCAGCTGTCCAGGGTCACCAACTAATTGGTCCTTTTTAATTGGGGATGCCGGGGATTTAATCTGGGATCTTCTGCATGCCATACATTTATACCTATGTACATATGACATTGCCTTATACGGAATCAGACCTCCGGACCACCGAGGCCTGTAGTGTCTACTTAGACTGGCAGCGGCTCTCCGGGGTCTCAGGCGGAGGTCTTCCACATCACCCACTGACTGGTCCTTTTGAGATGCTGGGGATTGAACCTGGGACCTTCTGCATGCCAGCCAGATGCCCGATGACTGGGCCACGGCCCCTCTCCCCATAATACATTCGGGGGGGCTCACCCCAGTTAGAAACGGAGAGCGGCTGGTAACGAGTGGTTTTATTTTGCCTCTCGGCAGATAAAGTACTGGCTCGGAACCAGGAACGGCAGGCCGCCTCTCAGAAGCGGGTGAAGCGACACGGAGAGGGTTTTTCACAGTGTGTTCTCCCAAACCGCAGAAGAACGGCTTCCTCTGGAGTTGGGATCTTAAGTTACGGCAGCTATTTAGATTACTGCGGGCGCTGGGCCAGAACCAGACTCTCCGGCCCCAAGAAACGTTTTTAAGCGCGGAATTTCAGGGGGTAGCTGTGCTGGTCTGCAGCCAAAGAGACACATGCGAGTCCAGCAGCGACTCAGAGACCAACGAGATCTAGGGGGAACGCGCTTTCGAGAGAAGAAGAAGAGGAGGAGATTGGATTTATACCCCGCCCTTCACTACACAAAGGAATCTCAGAGCGGTTTACAATCTCCTTTCCCTCCCCACAACAGACACCCTGTGAGGTGGGTGGGGCTGAGAGAGCTCTTGACAGAAACTGCTCTTTTTCAAGAACAGCTCTGAAAGAACTTGTGACTGACCCATGGCCACACCAGCAGCTGCATGTAGAGGAGTGGGGAATCAAACCCGGTTCTCCCAGATTAGAGTCCGTGCTCTTAACCACTGCACCAAACTCCCCTCTCCAATCACTGGCCCTTTCCAATCACCAAACTGGCTCTTGAGAGTCTGATGAGAGGCGCTTTGACACTTGGAAGCTCATGCCCCGAAAATCCTGTTGGTCTCTAAGGGGCTGCTGGACTTCTAATCTAGCTATTTTCAGCGGAGATACTGCTTTGTTTTCATAGACTGAACTGAGCATCTTGGGTAGAAGAGATTGCATTTATACCCCACCCTTCACTACCTGAAGGAGTCTCAGAGCAGCTTACAATCTCCTTTCCCTTCCCCTCCCCACAACAGGCACCCTATGAGGCAGGTGGGGCTGAGAGAGCTCCCCCGAGGACTGCCCTTGAGAGGACAACTCTAAGAGAACTTGTGACCGACCCAAGGTCACACCAGCAGCTGCATGTGGAGGAGGAGTGGGGAATCAAACCCGGTTCTACCATATTAGCGCCCGCACTCCTAACCGCTACACCAAACTGGCTCTGGATGCAAGCCACTGTTCTCGCTGCTGTCATCTGAGGGCTTAACGAAACATGACGGTGGCCACGGGTCCATTCTGTGGTTGCCACCATTGTAGAAGCTGCTGTGATTCTCTAAAAATTGCCATGGCCCTCTAGCTCTTGTACCCTCTCTCCCCCATGCATTGTCAGCCGGTTTGGTGTAGTGATTGAGTGCGTGGACTCTAATCTGGGAGAACCAGGTTTGATTCCCCACTCCTCCACTTGCACCTGGCTGGATGACCTTGGGTCAGTCACAAGTTCTGATAAGAGGTGTTCTTGAAAAAGAGCCGTTTCTGTCAAGAGCTCTCTCAGCCCCGCCTACCTCACAGGGTGTCTATTGTGGGGAGGGGAAGGGAAAGGAGCTTGTAAGCCGCTCTGAGACACCTTTGGGTAGTGAAGGGCGGGGTATACATCCAATCTCTTCGTCTTCTTCTTCAAGTGCCGAAGCAACAAGGCGAGGGGCTCCTTCTGAAATGGCGCTGGTGGCCACTGTAAGAACCTGTGGCTGTTGTCAGGCTTAGTCTGGCTCGGAGGCTCGGCACGCCCAAGCCTCAGCCCCAGGGCCTTCTGGGAACCTGAGGAGATGCTCAAGTCCAGCACACACGGAGGGGTACGCCCACAGCCTCCTCCCCCAACCCTTTTCACTGTGCCACAGAAAGTGACAGTAGAGAGGGGGGATTCTGCAAGGGTCCTCTCGGGTCAAGGAGGAGAGAGGGTGTTTTCTGCTCAACCTTCCTGGGAAGGACATGGAATCGTCCTTGCGGCGCTCCTTTTAAAAAATACACAACAGACTCACAGTTTATTTCCGAGGCCGTCCTCTCTGCTCGGATGTTCCGGTTGGTCGAGCGGATGGTCGGCCGAATGACCGGGTGAGGCTGTCGGGGCCAGAAAGGGACATGTCAGGTGCCAGGAAGCCTCACGCAAGCGAGAGAAGCACAAGACGCAGCTGCCTATCTGAGGCCCAAAACTAAGATATTAAGACCAAGACAAGACACCTGATTTCAGCATTTAGATTTCTGAACATTAGGGCCCAAATTGTTTGAGGCATGAAAGATTTGCAATTGGGATCTTAAGAACATGAGAGAAGCCATGCTGGATCAGGCCAGGGGCCCATCCAGTCCAACACTCGGTGTCACACGGTGGCCAAAACCCAGGGGCCCTCAGGAGGTCCACCGGTGGGGCCCGAACTCCAGAAGCCCTCCCACTCTTCAAGTACCAAGAAGACAGCGCACCACTGCCCCAGAGAAAGTGCCCCTATACCTTGTGGCTGATAGCCACTAATGGACCTCTGTTCCATACGTTTATCCAATTCCCTCATAAGAACCTTAGAGAATCCACGTTGGATCAGGCCAATGGTCCACCCAGTCCAACACTCTGTGTCACACAGTGGCCAAAACCCAGGTGCCATCAGGAGGTCCACCAGTGGGGCCAGAATTCCAGAAGCCCTCCCACTGTTGTGTGTGTATTTTTAAAAAAATTAATTCTAGGAAAGGTTTTTTTGTCATCTTCTGGGCGAGAACAGGGGTCACTATGGGTGTGCAGGGGGAGGTATTTGTGAATTTCCTGCACTGTGCAGGGGGTTGGACTAGATGACCCTGGAGGTCCCTTCCAACTCTATGATTCTGTGATTCTATAGGGTTGCTAGGAGAGAAAGTGTGTTTAATCCTTTCCTCTCATGCCCTTTCCAGAGGCCTTCTGTTATACTCCCGCCAGCAGCCCTTCCTGCCTGCCACGGCTCCAAGCAGCAGAGGGAAGAATGTCTCTTCCAGCGAAAACCCCAGAAGTGACATCACGCAGTTCTAGAAATCACCAGAAACTCTTTGGTTTTACCACAGACAAGGGGAAGAGCCAGAAGAGGAGCTCACCTCGAAGTCATCGTCGTCCGGCTCGCTATAGTGGGGGTGGTTGTCCGGGTTGTTCACCTTGTCCAACAGTTCAGTGGCCAGGGTTCGAGTCAGGCCAGGCAGCCCAACAAAAGTATGCTGGAAATATCACAGAGAAGAGAACCGGTTCAGGACTTTGCTCTTGAAAGGAGGAACTGAGAGAGACGGGTTTATTTTCTTGCGTAAGAATTAGCTGCACTTCTTAAGAAGTCACAGTGGTCTGTGTGTCAAAGGAGCCGCGTCCGTACCAAGAGTTGCTTCAGTCTAGCTCAGGGGCTCTTAAACCGTGGGCCAGGAACCACCAGTAATCCCTGGTTCTCCTCAAGATTATGACAAATTACATGCTTTGCGTCCACATTTGCGATGCCTTCCAGGGGCCAGAAAAATTCAACATTCACAGCATTCAAGCCGAACAGTACTGGATTAAGAATGGTGATGAACTTGACATAATCAGGGGTCATTTCCTGCAGGAGCGCACAGGAGCGGAGCTCCGGCAGTAAGGAGCCCAGGGGGCGGGCACATGCAACAAGCCCCACCCCCTGCTCCCAGTAGCCCTCAGTCGGGTTACGAGGAGCAAGAAGCAGCCAGGTAAGTTGCAGGGGCCCCCCGGCCCACCTACAGGTACAAGCTCTCCCTGCGCATCCCCCCCCCCCCCCCCCG
>NW_015175384.1:119498-122798 GCF_001447785.1 Gekko japonicus | reverse complement strand
CTAGCAATCCAAAAGAGTCCAGTGGCACCTTTGAGACCAAGTTTTATTCAGGTACAAGCTCTCCCTCCTCTACGAGGACATATCCTCACCCCCCCCCCCCCCAACAGCTAGCAATCCAAAACAGTCCAGTGGAGCCTGAGCGGTGGGTGTTGCCTTCTGACACACTTCTGGTGATGTCAGGGGGTGTGGCATATGCAAATGAGTTGTGCTAATGAGTTACGCTAATGAGCTCCTGCACCTCTTTTCCTACGAAATGACCCCTGGACATAATCATCAGTGGCTCAAATCGAGGCTAATTTCACATGGAAACATGAAGCTGACTTATATTCAATCGTCCCCTTGGTCCACCAAGGTCTATCGTCTAATCGGGCTGTCAGCCGCTCTCCGGAGTCTGAGGCGGAGGTCTTTCACATCGCCTGCTGCCTGGTCCTTTCAACTGGAGATGCCGGGAATTGAACCCAGAACCTTCTGCGTGACAAGCAGAGGCTCTTCCACTGAGCCACAGCCCCTCCCAGCCTCTGCATGTCAGTCAGATTCCTCCAAGGTATCGGTATCAATCTTTAGAACCCCAAAAGGCCGGGGACTGACCTAGCAAACAACAGTCTCCCCACCCACGAGATCGGTGCGTCACTCATCTGCGATTTTAAGGTGTGTTAGTATTGACTCTCAAGGCCTTGAGCGGTCAGAGACTCCCAGATCAGCTGATCACAACTTGCTGGTGATGTCCGGCCCTAGAGATGTCCGGCCGTCCTCCCCCAGGGCCAGGGCTTTTTCGGTCCTGGCCCCAACCTGATGGAACTCTCTGCCGAATGACGTCAGGGCCCTGAGGGATCTGATGCAATTCCGCAGGGCCCTGCAAGGCAGAGATGTTCCGCCAGGCTTTTAGTTGAGGGCAGCAATGGGAGGTTAAGGCTGGCACCCTCTCTTTTTCTTCTTCTAGGGCCCCCAAATTTCCGGCCACAAAACAACAGAAATGGCCCCGAAAAGAAAAAAGGGCTCTCGTATGAGGCGAAGAAATTTTACCTCAGAGAGAGTGGGGGGGGGGGGGGTAGGGTAGGGGGGAAGCCGCCTGAGGGGCAGTGGCCCTCAGAAAAAGTCTCTCTTTTTTGTAGGTAACGAACAAAATAAACGTAGTCAAAAAGAAAAAGAAGAACGATTTGGATAATCCCTCGTGAGAGGAAAATAACGCTTCTTCACCGACCGGCAAAAAAACGAGCTATTAACAGCGCAGCGGTCAGAAGAGAACCAAAATATGTCTAATAAATGTTGGAAATGTAAAAAGCATGAGGGCTCATTTTATCACATGTGGTGGACATGTGATAAAGCTGTGGACTTTTGGACAAAAATCCACAACGAAATGCAAAAGATATTGAACTGCTCATTTAAAAAAGCACCTGAGATTTTACTTTTAGGACTTAACATGGAAGAAGTGAACGTAACAAAAAAGACTTTGTTCTGGTATTTAATAACTACTGCAAGAATGGTCTATGCTCAATGCTGGAAACAAGAGAAAATACCAGAAATAGAAGACTGGCTACAAAAAGTTCTGTTCATGGCAGAAATGGACAAAATTACAAGGAAGTTGAATAACAAAGATCAAGATTTTTTTGACGAATGGAATGACTTTAAATTGTACTTGGAAAAAAACTGGGATGTAAAACAAAATTTACTATGTATGGAACAATATTGAGTCAAAATGTGTTATCTAGTTAAATTGTGTTATCTAGTTAAATTGTGATATCTGGAGTTATACTGGAATTTTGAAGTAAAAGGGGGAAGCATTGCGGGAAGCCACTGGTGGGGAGGGAAGGTAGGGAACTTTGGTTAAGTGAAAATGTTTTAAATATATGATTACCTTTAAGAGAAAATAAAAATTGTTTTAACAAAAAAAAGAAGAAGAAGAGAACTGGCGGGATGTCCGCACCCCTCCTCCTTGGGCATGCGCAGTGGGGTTCCCGTGCATGCCTGGGAGGGAGGCGCGAAAATCCCTTTGTGAGCTTTGCATACCACCGATTCAGATCAGCGCAGGCGCATAAATCCCATAGGTGTGATGCACAGAGACCACAAAGAAGATTGGGGGTTTATATCGCCATCTTGATGGGGGGTTTTTTTGAATAACATTTTTGTTATGATATAAAATGATTGAACACGAATAACAAGCAATTTTTCAATTTTTACAACAATTTTTGAAGAATCTCCACTTTGGTACAGTATAATGTGAGTGAAAGGCATGGTTTAAAATTGTAACGTTACAGAAAGGAGTAACCGAATCAAAATTTAGAATAACGTTAGAAGGTAAGAGAATAATGAATAAGACAGTTGACTAATGTACAGTTTGTTCAAAACAGTATCAGATCCATTGAAGGTAGTTTTTCCAAGAAGGTGAAATAAATTCTGCTGATGATAGGAATTCTAAAACAGGGAACCACTTTGCATTAAAATTGGATACCAAGGGGATTCTGGCGTTACTATTGTGTCTGTCTGTGATGCTTTCCATTATGAACCATACTTGAATGTTGGGAGGGGTTAGGGTCTTTCCAATAAGAGGCAATTGAGATTCTTAGCATTGTTTCAAGCATTCTGTTGTGGTGGTGATGTTCTATGTTTGGAGGCCAAATACCTAGAAACAGATGCTCTGATTTGAGAGGAACTACAATGTCCAATATTTGGTTGATGTATTGTAGTACTACTTCCCAGAACTTCCGAATTTCACCACAATGCCACCAGCAATGGGCAAAATTTCCTTCCGGCTCACACCCTTTTCAACAGTGTGAAGGATAGTTAGAGGACATATGTGACAGTCTTATAGGAGTTAGATACCATCTGGACAGGATTTTAAATCTGTGTAGGTCCATTGGTAAGGAGCGCGGGGTGCAGCCTTTGGCTGACCAGATTTTGTGCCAAGTTATCAATCACACTACTGCAGTCTTGTTGCCATGCTGCTTGATAGGGGAGGGATTTGGGGCCTAAGTCTTTTAATAATCACTATATCTAATAGCCAAGTGGCCCCCTCCGTGCGGATCGCTATATCCGCACTTCGGGGGCACTTGGGGGGCCAGGGGAGGTTTGTGCACACGTGGGGCAGTCCCCACGTGTGCACAAAAATAAAAAAAGTTTAAAAAAATTTCGGGGGGATGTTTAAATCCCCCCAAAAGCGCAAGACCGTCTCCTGCGCCTGCGCAGGAGACGCTCTGCGCCGCCGCTGCTGCCGCCTCCTCAGAGCCGGCTGGCGGGCGACGGGGGGGAGGAAGAAGCCGGGCCTCGCTGCTGCCGCCGCCGCCCCGGAGGGAGGCAGGCAGG
>NW_015175384.1:110545-118893 GCF_001447785.1 Gekko japonicus | reverse complement strand
CCGGAGCCGGCAGGCAGGCCGGGAGGGCGGGCGGCCGGGCGGGGGGACACCGGCCTCGCCGCCGCCGCGGGGAGATGGGGGGGGATGGAGGAGACGGAGCTCTTCTCCCCCCCCCGCGAGTATCGCGGGTCCCCCTCTTGTAATTTATATATTCTGGAGATCATTCCTCTGTTCTGTGTCGTGAATACCGTAGTTTAATGATGACCGAGTTATAATGGTTCCGATTTTGTTTAGGCTCACTATATGTTGGAGTTTGAGGTATAAAAACCAGGGGATGCTGAGACCTAATTTACGTTCTAGCTCTATCTTAGGACGAAGGCCGTTTTTGTATCTTGATGGGTTTTCATCTCTTGTTGCTATCAGTAATTTTAATTATGTATCAGTGTATTTTTAAATGTCCAAAATGTTGTTCATCACCTACAGCCTGCTCTAAAGTTTAATAAAATAAAAGTTTAATAAAATAAAGTTCAATAAAAGTTTAATAAAATAAAGTTTAATAAAAGTTTAATAACATAAAATAAGTTTAATAAAATAAAAATAAATTAATAATTCATCACAGGGAGGTGGAGTTTTATTTTCTGACCGTGTCATACTGTAGGTTGGGGATTTTGGCACAGAAATTATACTTTTTCTGCCCTTTGGCAACAAGTGAACATTCATCTGTTTAACAAGGCTTTGGCACAGGAGGAGTCACCAACTTAACTGCTGCTAATGTTCAACTTGTTTTACCGCTGCTGCCTTTTTAATTTCATTACTATTGGCTGTTTGGGTCTTTATGATTGAAATGGAACACTTCCGGCACTCCTCTCGTTGGCAGAAAATGAAACTCTCAAGCTTGAATAATAAAATACTGCCTTAAACCAGGAGAACAGTATTGGACGGGCAGGCATGAGAACATAAGAACATAAGAGATGCCAATGTTGGATCAGGCCAATGGCCCATCCAGTCCAACACTCTGTGTCACACAGTGGCCAGAAATACCAGGTGCTCTCAGGAGGTCCAGCAGTGGGGCCAGGACACTAGAAGCCCTCCCACTGTTGCCCCCCCCCCCAAGCATCAAGAAGACAGAGCATCCCTTGCCCCAGCCTGAGAGTTCCTGACTACACCTTGTGGCTCATAGCCACTGATGGACCTCTGCTCCATATGCTTATCTAATTCCCTCTTGAAGCTGTCCATGCTTGTAGCCGCCGCCACCTCCTGTGGCAGTGACTTCCATGTGTGACTCACCCTTTGGGTGAAGAAGGACTTCCTTTTATCCGTTCTAACCCGACCGCTCAGCAATTTCATGGAGTGCCCACAAGGAACGTCTTCCGTGTTCCCGTGACAAGCTCTTTAGGAGGCATCTGAAGGCGGCTTTATGTAGGAATGCATTTGGTTAAGTTTAGTAGCGGTCCTATGTAGGGATTTTAAATTTTGGTTTTATGTTTTTAATGCTATTTTATCCCATGTGTTCTTATCTATGTTTGTAAGCTGCCTGGTGCTCCACAGGAAGAAAGGCAGCTAATAAATGACATAGTTTTTATTGCAAGTTTGTTGTTCTACTGCTCTGAAACATTTCTCTGAATCCTTTTGAGTACATTAAGGTTAACTAAAGATGTGTCACTGGTTTAAAAATCTATTTTAAGGAAGGAAGGAAGGAAGGAAGGAAGGAAGGAAGGAAGGAAGGAAGGAAGGAAGGTCAATGGTGGAATCAGCTGCCTAGGGAGGTGGTGAGCTCCCCTTCACTGACAGCTTTCAAGAAGAGGCTGGAGGAATATTTCTCAGAGGTCCTTTTGGCTAGTCCTGCATTGGGCAGGGGGTTGGACTAGACTAGATGGTCTGTATGGCCCCTTCCAACTCTAGGATTCTAAAGAGGGAGGGAGGGAGGGAGGGAAGGCTTCCTACTTTTGGGGGGGATGTTGGATGCTCATGTGCTTTTGAACAAGAAAAAGGAACCAAGAATCAGCTCTTACTTAATCTTTAACCTATTCCTGGTGCCATTAATTTCCCATGATTCCCTCTTCAAGAGAGACGCCCGTCTTAGCACAAAGCTATTTCCTGCCTCAGCGAGAAGGACGTCGCGTGTCTGAAAGTCTTCAATGTGCGTTATGCTTTATCATGGTAAGTGATGCCTCTCGGAGTATGAAAACCTTTGAATATTTACCCCATCATTCACAACGCTATTTTAATTTTAACTCTCTGAAGAGAAACCCCCCCACGCACAAACCGCAAACCACTTACAGTCAGAAGTCGTTCTGCTGTTGGCCTCTTCTTTGGATTTTTCGTAAGTGCTACTTTGACAAAATTATGGAATGTCGATGACCTTTGAAGAAAAGGAAAAATGCAATTAAAATAATTCATAAAATACAGACAGCACAGTGAATGTCATTTACATGACTCACCAATGTTAATATAGCTATAAATTGGTGAAAGCAGGGAACACAAGAACATAGGAGAAGCCAGTGTTGGATCAGGCCAATGGCCCATCCAGTCCCACACTCTGTGTCACACAGTGGCCAAAAATACCAGGGGCCCTCAGGAGGTCCAGCAGTGGGGCCAGGACATTAGGAGCCCCCCCTTGTTGCCCCCCTGAGCACCAAGAATACAGAGCATCCCTTGCCCCAGACCAAGAGTTCCTATCTATACCTTGTGGCTAATAGCCACTGATGGACCTCTGCTCCATAGAAGAACAGAAGAGAAGCCAGTGTTGGATCAGGCCAATGGCCCATCCAGTCCCACACTCTCGGTCACCCAGTGGCCAAAAATACCAGGGGCCATCAGGAGGTCCAGCAGTGGGGCCAGGACACCAGAAGCCCCCCCCCCACTGTTCCCCTCCCCCAAGCATCAAGAATACAGAGCATCACTTGCCCCAGACATAAGAAGATAAGAGAAGCCAATGTTGAATCAGGCCAGTGGCCCATCCAGTCCAACACTCTGTGTCACACGGTGGCCAAAAATACCAGGTGCCCTCAGGAGGTCCAGCAGTGGGGCCAGGACACTGTTGCCCCCCCCCCCCGAGCACCAAGAATACAGAGCATCCCTTGCCCCAGCCTGAGAGTTCCTATCTATACCTTGTGGCCAGGGTTCCCTCTAAGCTGAGTTGGTGTGAGCTAGCTCAAAGGTTTTTAGCCTCCGGCTCACACGTTTTTGTCTTAGCTCAGGAAGGAGGGCTCCAGAGCAAACTAATTGATGCAGCAGCCAAATTGCTTGCTCTCAACTTTAATGCCAGCAGCTCACAAAGTAGATTTTTTGCTCACAAGACTCCACAACTTAAAGGGAACATTGCTTGTGGCTCATAGCCACTGATGGACCTCTGCTCCATAGAAGAACATGAGAGAAGTAGATCCCTTTGAAATGTGGTGCCGGAGGTTACAGATACCATGGACTGCCAAAAAGACAAGTAAGTGGGTCCTAGACCAAATGAAGACTGAACTCCTCCTAGAAGCTGAAATGACTACACTGAGGCTATCGTCAAATTCTGAGAAGACCAGAGTCCCTGGAAAAGACAATGACGCCAGGAAAAGTGGACGGCAGCAGGAAAAGAGGAAGACCCAACAGGAGACGGGTTGACTCCATCAAGGAAGCCATGACTCTCAGTTTGCAGGACCCGAGCATGTTTTGGAGGTCATGAATTCATAGGGTCGCCGTACGTCAGAAGCGACTTTACAGCCCTTCACACACACACAGGCTCCCCATCGAGATAAGGGCCCTGCGGGATCTTACTCAGTTCCGCAGGACCTACAAGACGGAGCTCTTCCGCCGGGCTTTTGGTTGAGGCAGCAGGCGTCCACATAGGGCCTCCCTGAGGTTGCTGTCTCCTATCTGCCGGCCATCGATCCATTGGCAACCGGACATGGCCGTCAGTATTAATGGGTCGGAACTTTCACCAGTAGCTAGCCAGGGCTCTTTTTGTAGAAAAAGCCCAGCAGGAACTCGTTAGCATAATAGGCCACACCCAACAGCAGAAACATATTAGCATATTAGGCCACATCCCTGACAGCACAGCTCATTAGCATATTAGGCCGCACCCCCATGTTACCAGAAGTGTGGTCATCCAGCCACACCCACCTTTTGCTTCTTATTCTGTTTACCTTGTTTGTTGTCAAAACCCAGAGCTTTTTTTGTAGCAGGAACTCCTTTGCATGTTAGGCCACACACCCCTAATGTAGCCAATCCTAATGTGTTTCTGCTGTTGGGTGTGGCCTATTATGCTAACGAGTTCCTGCTGGGCGTGGCCAACTCAGGAGCCAGATGGAACTCCGTTCCTGTGCGTTCCTGCCCCAAAATAGCCCTGGCTATAACCAATGCTCCTTCTAAGCTGTGGAGTCTTGTGAGCAAAAGTTTTACTTTGTGAGCTACCGGCATTAAAGTTGTGAGCGAGCGATTTGGCTACTGCATGAATTAGTTTGCTCTGGAGCCATCTTTCCTGAGTGGAGACAAAAACCTGTGAGCTGGAGGCTAAAAAAACTGTGAGCTAGCTCACACTAACTCGGCTTAGAGGGAACACTGGCTATAACTACTGATGTTAAATGTTTATATTTTGTTTTGAACCTTATTGTATTGTTGAAGATGATGCGACCCGCCCTGAGCCCTCTCAAGGGATGGGGGGTGGATACAAATACAAAAATAAATAAACAAACAACAACACACATCTAAAAATAAATTAGAAAAAAAAAAACATAATGCAGATTTGGGCACATCACTGCCAGCCCTCAGTTCCAGATCATTTAGAAACAAATTAGACAGCATCCATACTGATCCTGGCCCCCCGCCTTGCTTCACTCAGTTTTTGAGAACTTCCTCTGTACCCCCACCTCCCCTTGCTTCTGTTCCACAAGAAGGCCTCCCGACTCTTCTCAGCCTGCTTTCCCAAGGTCTCTTAGCTGGAGATGCCAGGAACTGAACCTGAGACTTCTTTGTATGCAAACCATGACGGACAGGGCCACTGAACTACGGCCCCTCCTCCTCCCATTCCTTGACCCTACATAGTATTTTCACAGAACATTTATAAATGTATTTTTAAAGGAGCAGTTCACTTCTTTTTATTCCAAAAAAGGAGGAGGGGGGGAAATGCTCCACGCAACTATTATGCAAACAGCAAAACCATCTGTAAGGAAAAGAATGTGGTTTCGAGGCTCTGGGCGCTGGAAAATGTGGCTGGGTCCAAGATCAAAATGCTACAGGGCAGCCAGAAAGAAAGAAAGAAAGAAAGAAAGAAAGAAAGAAAGAAAGAAAGAAAGAAAGAAAGAAAGAAAGAAAGAAAGAAAGAAAGAAAGAAAGAAAGAAAGAAAGAGAGAGAGAGAGAGAGAGAGAGAGAGAAAGAGAGAGAGAGAGAGAGAGAAAGAGAGAGAGAAAGAGAGAGAGAAAGAGAGAGAGAAAGAGAGAGAGAAAGAGAGGGGGGGAGGGGGGGGAGACAGAGAGACAGAGAATGAATATGTGTAGACAGACAAGCACACACACACATACAAGGAGCAACCCACAGAAAAAATTCTGGCACTCAGACGACTCAGAGAAAGAAGAAAATGCAGAGCCAAGTAACCTCCAAAGGGGAAGCCTGTTGAACTTCACCTTCTTAGAATCACAGAGTTGGCAGGGGCCGTACAGACCATCTGGTCCCACCCCCTGCTCAGTGCAGGATCAGCGGAGAGCATCCCTGACAAGCGTTTGTCCAGCCGCGGCTTGAAGACTGCCAGGGAGGGGGAGCTCACCACCTCCCCAGGCAGCCCATTCCACTGCTGAGCTGCTCTGACTGTAAAGAATTCTTTCCTAATGCCCAGTTGGTACTTTTGCACCTGTAATTTAAAGCCATGATTGTGAGTCCTCGCCTCTGCTGCCAACGGGAACGGCTCCCTGCCACCAAAGACTTCAAGAGAGCCACCATGTCCCCCCTCAGCCTCGTCTCCCCCAGGCGGAACATTCCCAAATCCCTCAGCCTTTCCTCACCCCGGGCCCGCCCCCCCCCCCCCGCCCAAATCGTCCTTATAACTCTCTTCTGCACCCGCTCCATTCTGCCCGCATCCTTTTTGAAGTGCGGCCAGCCCTTTGGGGGCCAGTGCTTCGTTTCTCGCATGAGGGGGCCTGAAACGCAGACTTGGGACTGTCAAACCTGTTCCTTTTACAGTCACACATCATCAGGTCTGTGTTTCGAAACCACGTTCCCCTGGCTTCGGCACGAGCGGAGCAATTCCCTGTTCTACCACCTCTTAGAGCCAGTTTGGTGTAGTGGTGAAGTGCGCGGACTCTAATCTGGGAGAACCGGGTTTGATTCCCCACTCCTCCACTTGCACCTGGCTGGATGACCTTGGGCAAGCCGTAGCTCTGATATGAGTTGTCCTTGAAAAAGAGCAGTTTCTGTCAGAGCTCTCTCAGCCCCACCGACCTCACAGGGTGTCTGTCGTGGGGAGGGGAGGGGAAGGGAAAGGAGTTTGTAAGCCGCTCAGAGACACCTTTGGGTAGTGAAGGGTGGGGGATAAATTCAATCTCTTCTTCTTCTCTTCTTGTACGTGAGATTTCACAGAGGAGCAGAGGCAGAGCGCGCGGCCCGTAAGGGACCGGTGGAGCATGCTGGGAAATGCAGTGAAGGACAGAGAACATGCACAACGTTCCAATAAACGTGAAGTTTAATAAACGGGACTGGGAGAACCGGATCTTGGATGAGAGACTGGCAGGTAAATACCAGTCATGAAATCGTCTCCCGCTCTCCCCTCGCACCCTGGGCCCTGTTCACTCCCTTTCTGGTTCCGGCCTGCTTTCGCCTGGGCCCTCTTCTCCTCAGCATGCCTCTTCTTGCTCCCAGAAATCTGCTTCCATATCCATCTTGGCTTTATCCCACTCTGCCTCCAAGAGGCTCAGGACTGGTATACAAAGGTCTCCCCTTCCGCGTTTTTCTTCTCACAGGATAGGCCAACCGGCCCAAGGTCTCATCTAACAGTTTAACCACTTCAATGCACTGGCTCTCCAATCTGCCCTTCCCTCAGATATCTTCTTCTCAGCCTATTGCCTCGTTTTCTTCACCTTTCGATTCTCTGTCTCTCGTTTTCTCAACCTCCCCACACATGAAGCTGCCTGACACTGAATCAGACCATTGAAGAAGAGGAAGAGCTTGGATTTATACCGCACCCTTCGCTACCCGAAGGAGTCTCAGAGCGGCTCACAATCTCTTTTCCCTTCCCCTCCCCACAACAGACACCCTGGGAGGTCGGTGGGGCTGAGTGAGAGAACTGCCCTTGAGAGAACAGCTCTGAGAGAACTTGTGACTGACCCAAGGTCACACCAGCAGCTGGACGTGGAGGAGTGGGGGATCAAACCCGGCACTCCCAGATTTGAGTCCACGCTCCTAACCACTACACCAAACTGGCTCTCCAAACCACGTCTCGTCCAATACTCTAATCACTTCACCACACTGGCTCTCCCATCTGCCCTTTCCACAGATATCTTCTTCTCAATCCATTGTCTCATTTTCTTCACCTTTGGATTCTCTGCCTCTTATTTTCTCAACCTCCCCACACATGAAGCTGCCTTATGCTGAATCAGACCACTGGTCCGTCAAAGTCACGTCTACTCAGACCGGCAGCCGCTCTCCCAATTCTTAGGCAGAGGTCTTTCACGTCACTTGCAAACTGGTCCTTCTTCAATTGGAGATGCTGGGGATTGAACCTGTGACCTCCGACATGCCAAGCAGATGCTCTGCCACTGAGCCATCACACCTCCCCCACCAGTGTTCCCTCTAAGCTGAGTTCGTGTGAGCCAGCTCACAGTTTTTTAGCCTCCGGCTCACCCATTTTTGTCTTCGCTCAGGAAGGAGGGCTCCAGAGCAAGCTAATTTATCCAGTAATAATAATAATAATCTTTCCATTTATTGATCGCTCAATCCATGCAGAGCTGCCGGCTCTGAGCGATTTACAGTTACTCGTGAAATTCACATAGGGCTAACAATGCTGGGGGTAAGGGAGGACAACATATATCATTGAAATCGCACACATTTTTGCAGTCGTCGAAATATGATCTGCTGTAAGGTCCAGTCGTGTTCCGGCAGCACTTCCCAGTAGTCAAATCGCTCACTCCCAACTTGAATGCCAGCAGCTCACAAAGTAGAATTTTTGCTCGCAAGATTCCACAGCTTAGAGGGAACACTGCTCCCCACTCAGCTTTCCCAGACCTCCATCAGTCTTCTCGGCAGTCCTTCCCAGCCAAACTGACCTCTCTTCATTCTTCCCAAATGAGGCAGTGCTATTTGTAACTGTTCCCTAACCTTCCTGTTCCATGACATCACAGCAACTCGGCCAATAGTGACTGGCTCTCATAGACACACAACAATTGATCACACGTGGTGGAGAGAGTCCCACCAGAAAGGACAAAGAAGAAAAAAA
>NW_015175384.1:101387-110388 GCF_001447785.1 Gekko japonicus | reverse complement strand
GAGGCTTCATTTGTATTTCTGCATTTCTTTTCCTTGCCCAGTGGTTAAACTTTGGAACAATTGATTTCTGGTCTTTATTCCATATTTTGTATATGTAGGATTGTATGTATTTTTGCACATCAGCCAATATGTTCTGTATGTATTAGACCTCTGAGGAAGGCCAGTAAAGGTGGAAACGCGTTAGGTCTATCTTATTAGGTCTATCTTATTAGCCCTTGTATGTTTTTATAGTTTTATATGAGGTATGAACTCCTGCCAACCTAGCAGTTCGAAAGCAAGAAATTGCAAGTAGATAAATAGGTACCACTTTGGTGGGAAGGTAACAGCGTTCCGTGCGCCTTGGTGTTTAGTCATGCCGGCCACATGACCACGGAAACGTCTTCGGACAGCGCTGGCTCTTCGGCTTTGAAACGGAGGTGAGCACCGCAACCCTAGAGTCGGATTCGACTGGCTTTCGAGCAAGGGAACCTTTACCTTTACCTTTATGAGGTATGAATGGGCCCTTGTTTGTTATTTTAATTTATGTTGAATAAACACACATATATATATTTGTATATTTTATTATTAGATTTTTAGAGTTCGCCATTTTCTACTCCTGACTAACCTTGAGAGTCCCACCAGATACATTGGCGCTTCTTGACTGTGTAAGGAAGAAAGGAGAGCTGGAAACTGGGCGGGTTGGGTGGGATTTTTTTGCCATAAATCGCCAGGGCAGGGGCATCCAATCCCACATGCTCATGGGCTAGAGGACATCACCCTGGCAATTAAACAAAAGGCGAGGGAGGAGGAGCGAGTTCACAGGAGGACAGATTCCCACCATACCGCAATAAATCCGTCCAGTTTGGCCGGGTGAGACCATCGGAAAAGAATTTATGAGAAAACAGAACTGTGCAGGGACCACGGTGGAAAAGTAAGCGTTGGGAACTTCCGAGCGCTGGTTTTGTTCTTTTCTGGATTAGAAATTTAGCATCCAGACACACCCTGGATCAGCTGAGAGGGGCAAAAGGCAAACATCTTCCTTCAAGCTGTGGGACTCACCGTGTTAATATTATTTCTTTAGAACATTTTTACGTGGCCGTTCCACCCAATCAGGGTCCCTAAAGTAGCCATTAAAACATCCAAACAACTGGAAATGACACTTAGGGTGCGTTCAGATGGCGTGGCAGAGCGGTTTAAACTCCTCCGGTTCCAACTGGACTCATTTGATCCGGGGACACACGTACCTGTCTCACTGCGCAGCACATCGCTCCCGGGCATCCACACTGTCCACAAACCTCAGGCGCACAGCGGCGGGTTTTTTAATAATTGAGATTCTCGTGCATACGCAGAACACCGTATCCCGAAAAGCATGCCCTGAAGCGAAGCCCTTTAAACTTGAACACCGAAACTGGCCTCCGTGAGGTCCCGGACTCATCTAAAGCCTTAAACTAGGCACCGGGTTTTTCCCCGTTTTATTAACGTCGGGGTGAAGCTTCGCCCAAGCGCATATCGCCAAGGCTAAAAATAAAATGGAGGATGAAAAGCAGAAGCCTCGGGCTTCCAGCGGAAGTGGCTCTACACCGGCAGAGGCACGATCACACGGCAGGAAGTTGCAGCTACAACCGGAGCACCAGGAAAACACTACTTGGGGACCTGGTAGCAGAATACTCTGGTTTAAAGGGGGTTTGCAACGGTTGGCAACAGCTAGGGACAAGGGGCAGATGTTGTGCATGTGATCACGCGTAAGTAACCGGCATGTATACCAGCTCAAATGGCCCGTCTGAACGCACCCTTAAAATGCAAGATCAAAGTGGACAGCCGTGTTGGTCTGAAACAACAGAACAAAGTTGGAGTCCAGTGGGGCACCTTTACGACCAACAAAGGCTTATTCAAGGGGTGAGCTTTTGTGGGCACCCACACTTCATCAGACGATGAAATGGAATGACAGATCGTATTTGTATATATAGGGGGGGGTGGCTTGTTCAATTAAATTAAAGGTAAAGGTAAAGGTTCCCTTGCTGGAAAGCCAGTCGAATCCGACTCTAGGGTTGCGGTGCTCATCTCCGTTTCAAAGCCGAAGAGCCAGCGCTGTCCGAAGACGTTTCCGTGGTCATGTGGTTGGCATGACTAAACACCAAGGCGCACGGAACGCTGTTACCTTCCCACTGAAGTGGTACCTATTTATCTACCTGCAATTCCTTGCTTTCGAACTGCTAGGTTGGCAGGAGCTGGAACTAGAGACGGGAGCTCACTCCGTCACGCGGCACCCGGGTCTCAAACTGCTGAACTACCGACCTTCCACAGCCTGCAGTTCAGCATCTTAACCACTTGAGCCACCGCAGCTCCCCCATTTAGCATGCTAAATGAAGACATTTTTAAGCAGATAAAAAGAATGACAAGCTTGGTTTCTAGTTATCATCTGTTTGTGTTGGGGGGGGGGACGACATAGGTAATAAATATGCCAGAACTGGAGACTGATGTGCCCTGAATTGTGAGGATCCAGCCATTAGATCCCATCCATCTCCTTTGTAGCATGGGGGCAAACTTTAAAGCATCTGGGCTGCGTAGAGTATTTTTCTTGTCTCAGATCTATAAAAACACACCAGCAAACAACACCGGGACGCTGGCTAAACGAAATGGGGAAAAGTCTTCGGGATAGAGGCCGATGGACAGATCTCTCCGGGGAGGGAGTTCCGAAATGCTGATGCCGTGACTGAGAAAGTCATGCCACCCTTCCAGGCGGGAGCAAAGAACGCAGGTCCTCCAAAGATTACTGGAGCAAACGGGTAGGTTCATAAGGCGGCCCTTAATGTGGCTTCCGAGCTTCAGTTTGCCCAGTAAACTGTGGGCGACAGTGAGGCCGCCGTTCTTATCAGCCGTGCTGTGGGTGCAGTCAAAGAGGGTGATGTCACTGTGCTCTGATTGGCAAGAAGAGGGGTGGGCGGGCAGGTGGCCAGTGCAGCAAAGGTCCTGCGTGGCTCCGGCAATGTTCCCTCTAAGCTGTGGAGTCTTGTGAGCAAAAATTCTACTTTGTGAGCTATGGGCATTAAAGTGGTGAGCGGGCCATTTGGCTGCTACATAAATTAGTTTGCTCTGGAGCCATCTTTCCTGAGCTGAGACAAAAACGTGTGAGCCGGAGGCTAAAAAACTGTGAGCTAGCTCACACTAACTCAGCTTAGAGGGAACATTGGCGCAGAGTGGTGAATACAGCCAACCCGGTGGGTGAATTTTTCAGGGACACTCAGTAGAGTGTTGGACTAGGATCTGGGAGCCCCAGGTTCGAAGCTCTACTCTGCCCAGGAAGCTGGCTGGGTGACCTTGGGCCAGTCACATGCTCTCGGCCTAGCCTACCTCACAGGGTTGTTGTGAGGATAAAATGGGGGAGAGGAGAGTGATGTAAGCTGCTTTGGGTCCCTACTGGGGAGAAAGATGGGGGTATAAATGAAGTAGATGGATAAGTAAATAAATAAAATGCACAGCCTGGGCGTTGCTGTCATCTGATTTTTAAAAAAACACAACAACTAAGGAATCTTAGCTGTTTCTTTCCTGCTCTTGCACTAGCTGAGTCGTACCTTCAGGGGTCGTTTCGTAGAAAAAGAGCTAGGGGAACTCATTAGCATAACTCATTAGCATATGCCACACCCCCTGACATCACCGGAAGTGTGTCATGAGGTCACACCCCCTGGCATCACCAGACATGTGTCATAAGGCCACACCCCCTGCCATCACCGGAAGTGTGTCATAAGGCCACACCCACCACTCAGTCTTAGTCTTAAAGGTTAGTCTTAAAGGTGCTATTTGTTAGTCTTAAAGGTGCTATTTGAACTCTTGGACTATTCTGCAGCAACAGACTAACACAGCGACCTCGGGGAAGCTCCTGGATGGGGCTGGGAGTCCTTGCGGAGGCCACGTGGAGTGGCCTTGGCCAGGCAGAGGGGGAGGATGCCAACTTACCCTCCTGCTTCTTCCTCCTTCTGCAACAGAATGAGGCTGGAAGAAGGGGGCGGCTGGAAGAAGGGGCGGGGCTTCGTCGTGTGCCCCGCCCGCCTGCACCTCACTCGGGGGAACTGCGATCCCCCGCGATCCTCCCCGAAATGACCTCTGCGTACCTTCACAGGTCACAGCGACCATAAAGGGTCTTTTCTGTGTATTTAGAAAAGTGCTATTCCACCTGTCAAGAGACCTGCAATGGACAGCGCACAAATCAGCGTTCCCTCTAAGCTGAGTTAGTGTGAGCTAGCTCACAGTTTTTTAGCCTTCGGCTCACACACATTTCTGCCTCTGCTCAGGAAGGGATGGGGCTCCAGGGCAAACTGATTGATGCAGTAACCAAATCGCTGGCTCACGACTTGAATGCCAGTAACTCACAAAGCAGCATTTTTGCACACAAGACTCCACAGCTTAGAGGGTGCATTGCTCACAATGTAAATAAAATCATAAAGCCCAAAAATGATCGATAATGAGCAAGCAGGGGGCATTCTAAAAAATGTAACAAAATTCAGCCGCGCTTGGGCTGATCTTGTCAGGTCTCGGAAGCTAAGCAGGGTCAGTCCTGGCTAGTATTTGGATGGGAGTCCTCCAAGGAATACCAGGGTCATGACAGGCAGGCGGGCAGTTGAAAACCACCCCTGACATCTCTTGCCTTGAAAACTCTACAGGGTCGCCATAAGTCAGTTGTGACCAGTGTTCCAAGCTGAGTTAGTGTGAGCTAGCCCACAGTTCTTTAGCCTCCAGCTCACACATTTTTGTCTTCGCTCGGGAAGGAGGGGCTCCAGAGCAAACTGATTTATGCCGTATCCAAATGCCTTGCTCACAACTTTAATGCCAGTGGCTCACAAAGTAGAATTTTTGCTCACAAGACTCCACAGCTTAGAGGGAACATTGGTTGTGACCTTTTTTTGGTATATTTTTTGTATTTTTTATATGTGCGTGTGTGTGTGCGCACGTGCACGCACGCACCTGGAAGTCATGGCGACCTCTGGTGATTGACCCCTACTGGGGGCCTGGAGGATATTCTGAGAGGTGGCAGAATACAGCCTGCCCCCGCCTCCCGACTGCTGCCTTTCCAAGGAGGTCTCCCTTCCAAGTACTTGACGGAGTCGACCCTGCTTAGCCGCCGAAATCTGATGAGATCGGGCTTGCCTGGGCTATCCAGGTCAGGGCAAGTCAGCTGTGATCTGATGTCCAGAAAAGAGTTGTCAGGTTGGAAGCACACCATAAAAAGAGCTAGCAGAACACCAGGCAGTCGCAGATGGATAATTTCCATGCTCAAAAAAGCTTTGAGCTTATTGTTAATGAACCGGAAAAGCAACTTCAATAACTTTTCACCCTCTACGGGCTATTAACACAAGCTGATGAGAAACTGTTCATTTATAAAACAAGATGGGGGGAAAGGTTTTATTGATGAATATTCCAAAACACAAATGACTCGTTCTGCATGAAGACACTTAGAAAGAATGTTCTTTAAATATAAGAGACACTATACTGAAAATAATGTGTAGGTGGTTTGTAACACCAGACAGGATTGCAAAAATAGGAAAATATCATCTCCAAAGAATTCTGGACATAAAAGAGCCAGTCTGGTGTAGTGGTTAAGTGCGCGGACTCTAATCTGGGAGAACCGGGTTTGATTCCCCACTCCTCCACTTGCACCTGCAGGATGACCTTGGGCAAGCCATAGTTCTAATAAGAGCTGTTCTTGAAAAAGAGCAGTTTCTGTCAAGACCTCTCTCAGCCCCATCTACCTTACAGGGTGTCTGTTGTGGGGAGGGGAAGGGAAAAGGAGTTTGTAAGCTGCTCTGAGACACCTTTGTGTAGTGAAGGGCGGGGTATAAATCCAATCTCTTCTTCTTCTTCTTCTTCTTCTTCTAAAGGTAAAAAAGACTCTCTCTTTCATATATGGTGGTCATGTCCAGTAGCAAAAATATGCTGGTAGGATGTTTTGAAGTTATTAAAAGACATTTCAAAAGAGAAACTACCACACGATTCTAAATGCGGCCCTTTTAGGCTGACCACTAAACAGCTGAAACCAAAAGTGAGAACGTCAGTTTAAAACTTTTTTAGAGGCAGTCAGAATGACAGCACAGTATTAGAAAAAAGACAAACTCCACAAACCAATAATTTGGAAATGTAAAGCCTGATTCGTTTTGCTGATGAACAAGATAATGGCAATTAAACAGACGCGGGAGGGAAAAAGAAACATGGGAAAAGATTTTATTAGGATCTGGCAGCCATTCATGACATACTGGAATATATCTAAGCCAGAGGGAAATCTGGAGAAGGAAATTCTGAAGGGTATATGATCAGAGTACGTTATGCATTGCTGAAGTTGAAGTGGTTTAATTATATAAATGTCCATACTGCTAGAATCATAGAATCCTAGAGCTGGAAGGGATCTCCAGGGTCATCTACTCCAAGCCCCTGCACAATGCAGGAAATTCACGAATACCACTCCCCCCCCCCAACCCAATGACCCCTGTTCCATGCCCAGAAGACAACCAAAAAACCTCCAGGATCTCCAGCCAAACTGGCCTGGAGAAAAATCGCTTCCTGAACCCAAAGTGGCGATCAGCATTTCCCTGGGCATGTAAGAAAGGGCCACGAGAACCAAGCACGGAGGCAACCCTTCCTGCCCCTCCCTCTCCTGATCTGCCTGAGTTCACAGAAACAGCACGGCTGTCAGATGACCATCTAGCCTCTGCTTGGAAACTTCCAAAGAAGGAGAGCCCACCACCTCCCAAGGAAGCCCGTTCCACTGAGCGCTCTAACTGCTATATTATATGTAAGAGTAAAAAGGTAAAGGTTTCCCTTGCCCGAAAGCCACTCGAATCCAACTCTAGGGTTGCGGTGCTCATCTCCGTTTCCAAGCCGAAGAGCCATCGCTGTCCGAAGACGTTTCCGTGGCCATGTGGCCGGCATGACTAGACGCCGAGGCCCACGGAACGGTTACCTTCCCACCGAAGCAGTACCTATTTATTGGAATTTCTTGCTTTCGAACGGCTAGGCTGGCAGTAGCTGGGGCCAGAGACGGGAGCTCACTCCGCCATGCAGCACTCGGGTCTTGAACCGCTGAACTACAGACCTTCCGGCCTGCAGTTCAGCGTCTTAACCACTTGAGCCACCGCAGCTCCAATGCAAGAGTAAAAACTGAGAATAAAGGGTTAGGAAATAACTAACGACAGGATTTTTTTAAAAACACAGTCTCAACATTTGGACGGAGCCAGCAAGGCCTCCTCAAGCACACTGTAGAAAGAAGGAAAGCCACAGACTTACCATTTTGTTTTCTCCTTTAGCTTTGGCGGCTGGAAGTTGCTTTTGGACATGAGAAAGAGGGCCCTGAAATGGAAGGAAACAGCCCATCAGTTCATAAGGCAGAGGGGGGGCTTCTCTATAACCCCAGACTCAGATCCGATTCTGCCGCCCCAAAGGGAGGGTTGAGGGGCACTCCTCTGCCCACCGACCTCATTGGGTGAAGGTCGAACATGGGGGGCTGCAGCTCCGCCAGCTCGATGGCCGTGATGCCCACGGCCCAGATGTCGCACAGCTGGTTGTAGCCACCATTCTTCTCGACGGCAGCCACCTCCGGAGCCATCCTGAAAGGGAGAGGAGGTCGTCACCCGATGGTAGCGGTTGCTAGGCCCTTCCACTCCTCCGCCCCACGAGTCTGTTCTCAGTGCCCACGAAACTAAACCCGGCACATCCAGTTTCTGATCCAATCTGCCTTGACTGGACTGGATTGTAGGGACCACCAACTCCAGTTCGGTGTAAACCTGAAGTAAAGCGTGGGGACTCTAATCTGGGAGGACCGGGTTGGATTCCCTACTTCTCCTCCCCGTGCAGCGGCTGGTGTGACCTTGGGTCAGTCACAAGTTCTCTCAGAGCTGTTCTCTTGAGAGCAGTCCTCGAGAGCGCTCTCTCAGTCCCACCTACCTCCCAGGGTGTCTGTATGTGGGGAAGGGAAAGGAGACTGTAAGAGCCAGTTTGGCATAGTGGTTAAGAACGTGGGGACTCTAATCTGGGAGAACCGGGTTTGATGCCCCACTCCTCCTCCACATGCAGCGGCTGGTGTGACCTTGGGTCAGTCACAACTTCTCTCAGAGCTGCCCTCTGAAGGGCAGTCTTCGAAAGAGCTCTCTCAGCCCCTCCTACCTCCCAGGGTGCCTGTTTTGGGGAGGGGGAGGGAAAGGAGATGGTGAGCCGCTCTGAGGCTCCTTCTGGCAGTGAAGGGCGGGGTAGACATCCAATCTCTTCTTCTCTTCCCTCATGAACCCGCCTGACCATTACGGTCATCTCCCGAGGCCCTGCTTCGGGTACCCTGACGTCTGAGATTAGGAAGCTGGCCACCCAGGAGAGGGCCTTCTTGGTGACCCTGGAAAACCCCCCCCCCCCCCCGGGAGATGTGTCTGTCCCCCTCTGCTGCCATCTTCTGCCCGTGGGTGAAGACTTTCTTTGTTTGGCACGCCCTCAGGGATCCCTCTGTCTTAACCAATGTTTTTGAACTCTGTTTCATAATTGTTTTAAGGACGTGCTGGTCTTCAGGCATGTTGGCCTCTGGAGGCCTTCAGATTCAAAGCCCTGTATGGTTTGGGACCAACACCCCTGAAGGATGAGCTAATCCCTCCTGAACCCACCACGACCACGACGGTCACGTTCGGAGGCTCTGCTTTGGGTGCCCTCCGCCTTCTGAGGTTGGTGGGCGGAAACCCAGGAGAAGGGCCTGCTCGGTTGCGGCACCGAAGCTCTGGAACTCTCTTCCTGTGGAAATCTGTCCGTCCCCTTCTGCTGCCGTCTTCCACCAGCAAGTGAAGAGGGGTTTTTGTTTTGTTTTGTTTGGCATCCCCTTAACAATCAAGTACAAGCATGGACAGCTTCAAGAGGGAATTAGATAAGGATATGGAGCAGAGGTCCATCAGTAGCTATTAGCCACAAGGTGTAGATAGGAACTCTCGGTCAGGGGCAAGTGATGCTGTATATTCTTGGTGCTTGGGGGGGGGGGGGGAGCGCACGGGGGGGGACGTTGTGG
>NW_015175384.1:59452-101289 GCF_001447785.1 Gekko japonicus | reverse complement strand
CACGAGGTATAGATAGGAACTCTCGGTCTGGGGCAAGGCATGCTCTGTATTCTTGGTGCTTGGGGGGCAACAGTGGGGGGGGGCGTCTAGTGTCCTGGCCCCACTGCTGGACCTCCTGAGGGCACCTGGTATCTTTTGGCCACTGTGTGACACAGAGTGTTGGACTGGATGGGCCACTGGCCTGATCCAACATTGGCTTCTCTTATCTTCTTATGTTCTCCTCCCTAAACAATATTTTAGTGGTTTTATGCTTTGCAGGCATTTTAATGCTGTTTTTTAATTGTTTTAAAGACACCTGTTGGGGAAGCTGATTTGAATGGTTTTAAAAGGTGTTTTTTTAACCATGTATGTTTTAAATTGTTAGCTTGGTAGGCCTTGGGCAGACAGGTGGGATACAAATGCTGTAAAAAAAATTAAATCCACATGGCTGGACAAACCCCCTGTCTGGGCAGACCCAGGTAGGTAGCCAAAGCAGGTGGTCTATCAAGCTCCTGGGGAGGGTGTGTTCAGTCTGGTAGGTCTTGAGATGCTCCGGCCGGAACAAACCCATTGTGCATTGACTGACTTGCCACTGCTTTCCTTCAGGAACCTGGGCAATCACAGACGCTCTGGTAGCCTGAATTCAGACAAACACCCCCCCCCCCCGCTTGCAGAATAATTCCCTTGAGGAAAGACTTGACAGTTCAGTTTCTTTCCACCGCTCTGTTCAATTGAGAAAGTTACATGGTAAGTTCTGCCGTATTACCAGCATCGAGTTGAGATCAGGCCAAAGAAGGTGAATTTAGCAGAGGTCTTTGACCCTAACTGAAGAGACGACCTCGAGTGGGAAGCCAAACGGTTCAAACAAGACGGGCTCCAGAGTTGTGAGCCAGCTAAGAACATCAGGAAAGCTCTGCTGGATTCAGTCAATGGTCCCTCTAGTCCAGCATCCTGTCTCCCACAGTGGCCAGCCAGTTCCTCTGGAGGGCCAACAACAAGGCAGAGAGGCCGAGGCCTTCCCCTGATGTTGCCTCCTGGCTTTGGGATTCAGAGGATTAGTGCCTCTAAATGTGGAGGTTCAACAGGTAGACCTCATCCTAGCAGAGTAAGAACATAAGAAGAGCCCTACTGGATCAGACCAGTGGTCCATCTAGTCCAGCATCCTGTCTCACCCAGTGGCCAGCCAGTTCCTCTGGAGGGCCAACAAGCAGGGCATAGAGGCCGAGGCCTTCATTAGACCATAAGAAGAGCCCTGCTGGATCAGACCAGTGGTCCATTCAGTCCTCCGTTTTGCCACACACAGTGGCCAACCAGTTCCTCTGGAGTGCCAGCAACAGGGCATAGAGGCTGAGGCCTTCTCCTGATATTGCCTCCTTGCACTGGGATTCAAAGGTTTACTTCCTCTGAATGCGGAGGTTCCCTTTCGTCCCCATGCCTTGTAGCCATTGACAGACCTCTCCTCCCTGAATCCACCTCATCCCCTTTGAAAGCTCTCTATGCCTGTGGCCATCACTACATTCTCTTGAAGCAAAATCCACAATTTAATCACTTGTGTAAAGTTTTGTCCGTCCTGAACCAACTGCCCATCAGTTTCACCAGATGCCCTCGGGTTGGAATATTTTGGGAGAGGGAGAAAAAAAATTCTCTTTGTCCATAAACCTTATGTCCCCCTCTTAGTCATCTTTTCTAAACTGAAAAGTCCCAGTCTCTTCAGCCTTTCCTCATCGGGAAAGTGCTCCAACCCCCTAATAATTTTGGTCACCCTCCTCTGCCCTTTTCCCAGCTCTGCGATATCCTTTTGGAGACACGGGGACCAGAACAGCACCCAGCATTCCAAGGGAGGCCGCACGCTCTGCTCTTTGCATCCTTCCCCTGAGTTTCTATTTTGGAATATTTGCAGGGCAGGATGGAAGACCCTGGCTCAGCCTCCCGGACTCATGCTCAAATAATCCCGAGGAATTTATTACCAGTAAGGCGTGCCAATGAACGATTTCCTCTTTGCGATGGTAGCTGTTATTTTGGCCGCTACGCCGAAGTCAGCTGCGGGGGGAAAGAAGAGAAGATGTTTCTAGGAGATGGCCTTTCCTTCCCATTTATCTGTTTTGTTTGTTTAAAACATCTATTAGCTGCGTTTCTGCCTTGCGGAACTCGCAGAGGCTTAAAAGGTAAATGAAACAATTAGTAAAAACACACACACACACACACACACACAAAGGCCACAATTTAAACTTTGCCTGTGAAACTCCCGATTTCCAAATTCCTCCTGGGGCAAAGACACCCCACCCCCAGAGGGAGGCATGGCCCACACTCAACCAGCACTGAATGCTAAGCGAGCTGGTCTTCGCCCCTCCCCAGACGGGTGAATGTTGGGGGGAGGGTGCAGAAGGGAGGGGTGATGGGAGCAAGGAAAGGGAGGGGGGACATTGTTATATCATCGAAGGCCAGGAGTGGGATCCCTAGCCCCGCTCCGACTCAGACACAGGACCTCCGTCTTCGTCGGATTCCATTTCCATCGGCTCAGTCTAAGCCATCCAGCCACGGCTTGTAGCGCCCGGTCCAGGTCTTCCGGACTAGAGTCAGATTGGCCGCCCAACATCAGACAGAGCTGGGTGTCGCCCACATATTGGTGACCGCTCCCCGTACAATTGAAGCCTAGGTTCACCTAAACTATCCTACCACATTACCCACGGACTCCCTAGCGTAACTCCTGATTAAGGTAAAGGTAAAGGTTCCCTTGCTCGAAAGCCAGTCGAGTCCGACTCTAGGGTTGCGGTGCTCATCTCCGTTTCAAAGCCGAAGAGCCAGCGCTGTCCGAAGACGTTTCCGTGGTCATGTGGCCGGCATGACTAAACACCAAGGCGCACGGAACGCTGTTCCCTTCCCACCAAAGCGGTACCTATTTATCTACTTGCAATTTCTTGCTTTCGAACTGCTAGGTTGGCAGGAGCTGGAAGTAGAGATGGGAGCTCACTCCGTCATGCGGCAACCCTGATTACAGACTCCTTAATTTACAACCTAACCTAGGAATCTGGTTACTAGGCTCTGGCACCTTAGCACTTTTGACTGTTCACAATTGTCTGATTAACTGTGGTGTCTTTATTTGTGCAGCTTTTATGCATTTGACACTTTTTTTTTGTAAGCCACCCTGAGCCTGCCTCGGCGGGGAGGGCGGGATATAAGTCGAACAAACAAACAAACAAACAAATAAATAAATAAATAGATTTTTTAAAAGTTATTTTTATTTATTATTATATTTATATCCCGCCCATCCTGCGAGCGGGCTCAGGGTGGCTAACAGGGCGGTACAATGCACCTAATTGGCATACCCATAAAATCTTAAAACTATATAAAACACACTCATTCAAAGCATAGATTAACAATTAACAGTAAAGTGCATACAGTACATACAGATGGCGTGCTTCCAGATCTCGATCCGCGATGACACATAAACCGATTTCCCACAAGCAGCTGCGCCGCCCTCGCTCTTCCCTTTCCCCCGACTGCATCCATCGATTTCCCACTATTTGCTGACCGGCCGCATTTTGACCCGCGGCATCCCCCGGTTTCCCCCGCGTCTCCTCGGTCTCAAAAAACAAGGATCGAGAAGATGTGGGAGGAAATCGGGGGATTCTGCGGGTCAAAATGTGGCCACAAAGCAAGTAGTGGGAAACTGACAAATAAGGGGGGTGGGGGGGGGGGGGGAGCGAGGGCGGCACAGCTGCTTGTGGGGAATCGGTCCACCCAGGAGGAAAGTGGGTGGTGAAGACACACCTGAGTACGGTTGCCAGCCCCAGGTTGGGAAATACCTGGAGATTTTGGGGGTGGAGCCTGAAGAGGGTGGGGTTTGGGGAAGGGGAGGCCATCCAGTCCACCCTCCGAAGCAGCCACTTTCTCCAGGGGAACTGGCCTCTGCTGCCTGGAGACCAGTGGTCATAGCAGGAGACCTCCAGGCCTCACCTGGAGTGTGGCAACCGTACCCCTCTCCACATTGATATAGGTACCGCCTATCTCATCCCAAGGGCTTTAGGTGGATAACGGAATGCCCACTATTCCAGCCTCCCCTCATGAGTACAGGAGGAGGTAGGGTAGAGGCCCCTGCCGGCTTCCCAGGAACCAAGCCCAGAAGCTGCATTTCCAGTTTTTTCCTGGCCCCTTCACAACTCAAGACAGATGCAATATTTAAAGAGACGTCACGGCAGGGTTTTCAGACCTGCGGCGAGACCGTGGCTTCCTCCTAGTGTGCAAGCCACACGCCAGACACACATTCTATCAATTCCCTGGTCCGGCTGTCGGCAGTTTCCCCTCCAGGATTTGGGTAGGCTGACTTTGGTTCTAAATCACCTCTCTCTGTTTGTTATTTCTTTACCTTCCTTGAACAATCTGGAAGCATTTTCTTAAAGTTACAAAACCACTCTGAGGATTGGGGTGGGGGCTAGCATGGGGACCTCACTGGCACCGGCCAATCAGTGGTACTCGCCTCCAGCTTTTGCTGTTAAGTAAAGCTCAGTCTGGAGGAGAAAGAGATACATTTGCGCAGAGAGCGCTTCCAATCCGGTCCTACTGCTCCACAAAATAAAGTTTGAGTCCAGTGGAACCTTTAAGACCAACAGAGTTTAATTCTGGGTATAAGCTTGTGCATGCACGTGAAAAAGCTGATACCCAGAATTAACCTTTGTTGGTTTTAAAGGTGCCACTGGACTCGGACATTGTTCTGTTGCTTCAGACCAACACGGCTACCCGACCTGGATCTACCTGCTCCACAAAATGTTAGGCACGCCTTCACCCTTAAGGAAGCTCAGGTGAGACAACTCACTTACCTAACTTGATGTCCCCGTGGTCTGTTAATAGAATATTTGCACCCTAAAAAAAACACCAAAAAAACCCATTTTATCTTCATTAAAACCATTGATGGCAATTATTTTTCTACCCTGCAAACATTCCCCTCAAGGAATTCACTTACCTTAATGTCCCTATGCATTTTGCCTTTCATGTGCAAATAAGCAAGCCCCTAAAAAAAAAAAGAAATTAAAAATAAGGACATTTTCTTGTGAAATTCAATGCAAGACTAGGGCTAGCCTATAAGGCAGAGTGAGACCAACCACCAGATGCGGCAGATTTTATTTTAGATCCACCTTTCTTCCCGATGGGGACTCAAACCAGCTGACATCATTCTCCTCTCCTCCATTTTATCCTCACAACAACCCTGTGAGGTAGGTTAGGCTCAGAGACGTGCCGGGCCCCAGGTCACCCAGCGAGCTTTCATGGCACAAGCCGGAATTCGAACCTGTGTTTCCCAAGTCCCAGTCTGATTCTCCTAATCACTATACCACACTGGCTCAAGAAAAATAGGCAAAGGTAAAGGTTTTCCTTGCCCGAAAGCCAGTCGGATCTAGGGTTGCGGTGCTCATCTCCGTTTCCAAGCCGAAGAGCCAGTGCCGTCCAAAGATATTTCCATGGTCATGTGGCCGGCATGACTAGACGCCAAGGCGCATGGAACGCTGTTCCCTTCCACCAAAGCGGTACCTATTTATCTACTTGCAATTTCTTGCTTTCAAAATGCTAGGCTGGCAGGAGCTGGGGGCAGAGACGGGAGCTCACTACGTCACGCGGCACTCGGGTCTCGAACTGCCGAACTACCGACCTTCCAGTCTGCAGCTCAGCGTCTTAACCACTGAGCCACCGCAGCCCTAGTTCAAGGGAAATACCCCCCCTTAAAAAAATGGAAAAGGCATCATTTGAATTCTGCACCTCAGGCTCCAAAATGCCAGGCCTCTACAAGGCTGAGAGCTGTCCTACCTGTTGCACGGAAAGAGGAGACAGGATTATGGGCCACCTGTCTTCCAAAGGCAAACGTCAGTAATCTAGGTTGAATGTTTCCAGATTGCGCAAAAAAAAACAACAACCTGACTGCATGGACGAAAGCAGTGCTTGAGGGAGAAGGCAATCCCAAACCTCTCTCTCTGACAAAGCAGCTGGCACACACAAGGAACGTTTTACACGGAAGGGCACTGACAAAATAGGATCTCTTCCCCTTCTCTGAAGAGCTGCAGTTGAGAACTATAACACCGACACCTTTCCCACATGGCAATGCTTTCCCATGCAGTTGCCAGCACAGCACAGTGGCAACGGGACACCCAGATGGCAGCTTTCACTGCATTTCCCCTACCCCGGGCAGCGTGGTGGCCACTCCCCCATCCACTACCGGGAGAGGCGGTCCCAAAAGATTTTAACCTTTAAAGCCCTATATGCCTACTTGAGGGCCTGCCTTTCCCCATATGTGCCCCAGAGAGCACTGGGGTCAGGCTCACAACACCGCCTGACTCTCCCTGGTCCGAAAGAAGCCAGACTGGCTATCGCCAGGGCCAGGGCCTTCTCAGTGGCGGCTCCACACTGGTGGAACGAGCTCCCGGAGGACATCAGGGCCCTGCGGGGACCTCTTAACAGTTCCACGGGGCCTGTAAAACGGAGCTCTCCCGCCAGGCTTTCGACTAGCAGCTGCCACTGATGAGTGTGCCACTGATGAACGTGCCCTAGAACATCTTCTGGCCCGGGGACCCTGCTGGATGCTACTTTGACCACTGGGTTGACTTGGAACAGCATTATCATCTGACTTCGTTGGATGCTATCCCCACCACTGGGCCGACTTGAATACCGCCAGGGCTATTTTTGGGCAGGAACAGAGTTCCGGCTGGCTCCCAAGTTGACCACGCCCAGCAGGAACTCATTAGCATAATAGGCCACACCCAACAGCAGAAACTCATTAAGACTGGATACATTAGGGGTGTGTGGCCTAACATGCAAAGGAGTCCCTGCTACCAAAAAAGGCCCTGGGTTTTGACAACAAACAAGGTAAACAGAATAAGAAGGGAAAGGTGGGTGTGGCTGGATGACCACACTTCTGGTAACATGGGGGTGCGGCCTAATGTGCTAATGAGCTATGCTCTCATGGGTGTGGCTGGATATGCTAATGAGTTTCTGTTGTTGGGTGTGGCCTATTATGCTAATGAGTTCCTGCTGGGCTTTTTCTACAAAAAAAAGCCCTGAATACCGCCATCATTTGCTGTTTTTATCTATCGATGTTGTTAACTGGGATGCTGTTTGTAACTGTGTTAATTTTGGATTGTTTTATGATATTCTGATCTTGTTAGCCGCCTTGAGCCAGTGTGTCTGGCAAGGCGGGATACAAATAGAAACAATAAATAAATAAATAAATAAATAAAGATACGTGGGTCCCAGACTGTTAAGGACCGTAAAGGTTTATACCATAACCTTGAACCTGATCTCGTTCTCCACCGGAAGCCAGTCTAGCTTGCAGAGCACAGGTTGGATATGTGCTGTACATGGAGTCACCATGAGGACCTGTACCCCACCTTATTGCCCGGGCACCTTATATTAAGATAGATCAGAAGAAGAAGAGAAGAGATTGGATTCATACCCCGCCCTTCACTACCCAAGGGAGTCTCAGAGCGGCTTACAAACTCCTTTCCCTTTCCCTCCCCACAACAGACACCCTGGGAGGTAGGCGGGGCTGAGAGAGCTCTTGACAGAAACTGCTCTTTTTCAAGGACAGCTCTGACCAGAACTACGGCTTGCCCAAGGTCATCCAGCAGCTGCAAGTGGAGGAGTGGGGAATCAAACCTGGTTCTCCCAAATTAGAGTCCGCGCACTCAACCACTACACCAAACTGGCTCAAGATGGGTAGCCATGTTGGTCTGTCTGTAGCGGCAGAAAAGAGCCAGAGTCCAGGAGCACCTGAAAGACTAACATTTGTGGCCGGGGAGGAGCTTTTGTAAGTCACTAAAGAAGTGAACCGTGACTCACAAAAGCTCCTCTCCTGCCACAAATTTTGTTAGTCTTTCAGGTGCTCCTGGTGCCTGGCTCTTTTCCACACCTTACATTAAGGTATTCGCGGCTGCAACACACCACTCGCTGACAAATTTAACATAAGAACATAAGAACATAAGAGATGCCAATGTTGGATCAGGCCAAAGGCCCATCCAGTCCAACACTCTGTATCCCACAGTGGCCAGAAATACCAGTGCCATCAGGAGGTCCACCAGTGGGGCCAGGACATTAGAAGCCCTCCCACTGTTGACCCCCCCCCCCAAGCACCAAGATGACAGAGCATCACTTGCCCCAGAGTCCCTATCTATACCTTGTGGCTAATAGCCACTGATGGACCTCTGCTCCATATGCTTATCTAATTCCCTTTTGAAGCCGTCCATGCTTGTAGCCGCCACCACTTCCTGTGGCAGTGAATTCCAAGTGTTAATCACTCTTTGGGTGAAGAAGTACTTCCTTTTATCTGTTCTAACCCGACCGCTCAGCAATTTCATGGAGTGCCCACAAGGAGTTCTTGTATTGTGAGAAAGGGAGAAAAGTACCTCTTTCTCTACCTGCTCTTTCCCATGCATAATCTTATAAACCTCAATCATGTCACCCCTCAGTCGTCGTTTCTCCAAGCTAAAGAGCCCTAAGCGCCTTAACCTTTCCTCATAGGGAAAGTGTTCCAACCCTTTTATCATTCGAGTTGCTCTTTTCTGCACTTTTTCCAAAGCTATAATATCCTTTTTAAGGTGTGGTGACCAGAATTGCACAAATTTCAGTGTCTTCTGCCATTGTGAGTGACCCTAGGGCTGCATGCATAAATAGCTCACCTGTAACGTCTCTCTGCACATATAGGCAATCTGTAGCTCTGTCAGCGGGCCGGTCACTGGAAGACAAACAGGCTTATCAAAATGCTGAGGGTCGCCACGCCAAGAAGCCCTTGACGCAACGACAAGCCAAAGAGGAAAGGAGCATCCCACCGAAAGCAGCTCTTCTCTTCTTCTGCTAGGCTAGGGTGAGGCAGGTTGATGGGCCGAGAGCCACAGGACGAAGGAGGCCCCCAGGGGGTTATCGTAGAATCATAGAACGTTGGAAGGGACCTCGCAGGTCATCTAGTCCAACCCCCTGCACTCTGCAGGAGCACGGCCGAAAGACAGCCCTACATACCTACAACATGCCCGAAAGGTGGTCGTCCTTCTTGGTTAAATCCGAGCAGGCCAGAGCATGCTTTCCGTAAAGGCCTGTGGCTCTCCAGGGTCTCGGGCAGAGGACTTTCATGTCGATTCCCGCCTGGTCCTTTTAACTGGAGATGCCAGGGACTGAACGGGGGACCTTCTGCACGCTGAGCAGAGGCTCTGCCACCCACACGGTGGGTTTTTAAAAGCCGCCTTAGCTAGTGGTCAGCAGCACGGCAACTTGGGGGATCGTGGCCTCTGCATGCACTCTCCCACCACTTGATAAGGCTCGCCCAGGAGCCCTTCCCAGTGGATCGTGCCCCCACACCCCTCATGTGCAGAAAGGTGGGATGTGAAAAACAAACAAACACCGGGGAATAAAAGTCTCTCGTTACCATGATAAATGTCCTGCAGGGACCCTCCTCCGCAGTACTCCATGCAGATCCACAACTTCTCGCGACTTCAAAACAAAGGGGGGGGGGGGAAATCACCAGAATTAATTCCATGTTTACAACAGAAGCAACCATTGAGAGTCATATGAGAGCCAGTTTGGTGTAGTGGTTAGGAGCGCGGACTCCAATCTGGGAGAACCAAGTTTGATTCCCCACGCCTCCACATGAAGCCAGCTGGGTGACTTTGGGTCAGTCACAAGTTCTCTCAGAGCTGTTCTCTCAGGAGAAGTCCTCCAAAGAGCTCTCTCAGCCCCACCCACCTGACAGGGTGTCTGTTGTGGGAAGGGGAAGGAGGAAGAGGAAGAGGAGGAGGAGATTGGATTTATACCCCACCCTTCACTCGGAGCTTCAGAGCAGCTTACAATCTCCTTCCCCGCCCCACAACAGACACCCTGGGAGGTAGGTGGGGCTGAGAGAGCTCTGACAGAAATTGCTCTTTGTCAAGAACAGCTCTGACAGAACTATGGCTTGCCCAAGGTCATCCAGCAGCTGCAAGCGGAGGAGTGGGGAATCAAACCTGGCTCTCCCAGATTAGAATGTGGCACACTTAACCACGACACCAAACAAAGGGAAAGGAGACGGTCAGCCGCTCGGAGAGTCCTTCGGGTAATGAAGGGTGGGGTAGAAATCCAATCTCCTCCTCCTCCTCCTCCTCCTCTTCTTCTTCTTTAATTTCATTGGCATTCCATCACCCATCCTACCTTGACAGCTCAGAGCGAATGTTCTCCCACTACCCTCAGGCTTCATGTCTACCCCAGGGGTCCCCAAGACGGTGCCCGTAGGCACCATGGCACCTGGCCAGTGTTTTTAGACAGTGGGGAAGACCAGGTGGGGCTTTTGCTGCCCATCAAGGTTTCAGAGTGAGATTTCACAGGATTTGCAAATTTTCAGGATGTGGCTTCAGCAACAGCTGCCACCATGACACGAGGATCTTCCCTGTGTGACTGAAGGTAAGCCGCGGCAGCCATTCTGTGGCTGGCTCCACCTCCTGTAAAAGCCATTTCGTGGCTGTGCCCGGCACGCTGGGTCAGAATTCCGAAGGTGCCCTGCAGGCTCAAAAAAGTTGGGCACCCCTGGCAGACCCGGTCACCCTCTGTCCCATTTTACAGAAAGGAATGGAGAGCGATGTTCCCTCTAAGCTATGGAGTCTTGTGAGCAAAAATTCTACTTTGTGAGCTACTGGCATTAAAGTTGTGAGCAAGCGATTCGGCGACTGTGTAAATTAGTTTGCTCTGGAGCCCTTCTTCCGGAGCTAAGAGAAAAATCTGTGAGCCGGAGGCTAAAAAACTGTGAGCTAGCTCACACTATCTCAGCTTAGAGGGAACACTGAATTGGAGAGCAAAGGGCTCTTTCCCACCACCAGTGGCTCTGAACTTAAGTTTCGTGGCAGTTCACAAAATGCCCGCATCAACCAACACAATTTGGGAGCCGGTTTGGTGTCGTGGTTAAGAGCGACGAACTCTAATCTGGGAGAACCGGGTTTGATTCCCCCACTCCTCCACATGCAGCTGCTGGTGTGACCTTGGGTCAGTGACAGTTCTCTCGGAGCTGTTTTTTTCTAGAGCAGTTCTCTCAGAGCTCTCCTTACAGGGTGTCTGTTGTGGGGAGAGGAAGGGAAGGGGATTGTAAATTGCTCTGAGACTCTGAGTGAAGGGTGGAATATAAATCCAATCTCTTCTTCTCGATGGAGAGTGTGTGCATGTGTGCGTGAGTGCACGTGCACGCTGACTAGTTTGGTGTGCCAACTGCAGAACATTTACAGGGTGCCTAGGAGAATACAGTCCTCTAAATATCAGTTCTCTAGAATATGCACACTTGGGGCAAGAGATCAAATCCAATGAGGAATGAAATATAGCCCCAAAGATCTTGCCAATAAATAAAGGATTCCGGAGAAATGGAAAATATGCTGCCTCAAGTTTAAGGAGGAGAAGTTCACTGCTGTCACGTCACAGCCCCAATAAACCCACACAAAAAAACCTCTGCTACCAGCATTCAAGTCTCGGCAGCTGCCTGTTGTAGCAGAGTTGTTAAATCATACACCTCCGGTAAGAGTTGTGCTTTCGGGGGCGTTTGCACACAGATTTCGATCACTCCAGGAAGCTGGCACAGAAAAATAATTCATGCAAAACGTAACAACTAGCCTCACCTGAGATAGCTCCCAAAGTAAGCCACAATGTTACAGTGTTTGCATTCCTTAACCATGTAGATTTCCTGCTGTATCAACGAAAAGTCGTCTCCTGGAAGAGAAAAAGAAGACGATGACACAATCAGCCCCACGTACAGAACGTGTTTCCTATTTGTATCGGACGAAGGGAGATCTGACTCTTGAAACCTAATACCCCACAAATTGTGTCAGTCTCTATCATGCTCCTAGGGGCTGCGGTGGCTCAGAGGGTAAGAGCAGACTAGAAGGTCAGTAGTTCAGCAGTTCGAGACCCAAGTGCCACGTGACGGAGTGAGCTCCCGTCTCCAGTTCCAGCTCCTGTCAACCTAGCAGTTCGAAAGCAAGACATTGCAAGTAGATAAACAGGCACCACTTCGCTGGGAAGGTAACAGCGTTCCGTACACCTTGGCGTCTAGTCATGCCGGCCACATGACCACGGAAACGTCTTCGGCTTGGAAACGGAGATGAGCTCCTGCCCAGAGCCCAGCTCCTGCCAACCTAGCCTGCCAACACCCGAGCTGCTGCACCCTGCTGGCTCTCAATAGCTGGGGACTCTTCACTCTACGCTTGTTTGGAGTCTGGTTAGGCCGTATTGACTTCACAGCGCCTGTGGTAATTGGCGGGATTTACTTTTGGCATGGGTTAGGCGGTAGGTTCTAACTTCTGTCTGTTGGTCTGATGGTAGTGGGGCATACATTTCTGAACAGCTAAAACAGCTGTCAGCAGCCTCCAGAAAGCCATCCATCCAATTCTCCACGTATGTCCCACTCAGCACTCCCCTAGCCCGGTTTCCCAGTCTCTCCTTGCTTTCTCTGGCTCAGAAGTAGAACGTAAAAAAATCTGGGATTACACAACTCTTCTCCAGGTGACAGGAATCAGTTCACCTGGACGACTAAGAGATGACTAACTAGGGACATCATAGGGCAGTGATAGCGAACCTTTTAGAGACCGCGTGCCCAAACTGCAACCCAAAACCCACTTATTTATCGCAAAGTGCTAACACGGCAATTTAACCTGAATACTGAGGTTTTACTTCAGAAAAAACAACCCATACATTAACTTAAGATGATCCGAACAAAGTAAGGGAAGCAATTCCAAATGCTTTCATTTACTTAAAATTATTTGGCAGAGAATTCAACACTTTAATGATGGTCTGGGCCTGGCTGGGGCGATGGCACGCGTGCCCACAGAGAGGGCTCTGAGTGCCACCTCTGGCACCCGTGCCATAGGTTCTCCACCACTGTGATATGGGTTTAGAAAATTATGCATGGGGTGGAGAGAGTCGAATTCCCTCCTTCTCCCAAAAGACTAGAACTCGAGGCCATCCAGTGAAGTTGATGGGCAATGAATTCAGAACTAACAAAAGAGATGGACACTAAATTAAACAGTGATCTCAATGAGAAAAGGAGAAAAAGAACAAGAGAAACAGGAAAGATTTACAACTTAACCCCTTCCTTGCAAGTGTTCTTAGAAAGTGTCATCTTAAATCCTGCTGAGAAAAAATAGCTTGATTTTCCCTTCACAAATCAGAAACCTTTGAGATGCCACTGGGCCCCGAGGGCGAGACCAGAGAGGAAGAGGCTTAAGATTGGCGGTTTTATCCCTTTGAAGACAGAGGAAGACTGGGCTGCAGAATTTAGAGTGAACGTCTAAGAAGCTGTTAAGATTTTAGAGAGTCTTAGTATAGATGTAAAGGCAGAAGGACTCTGGAAATTGCCTTTATGAAGCGAGTTGGAGGAGATGCTCGGGAAATCTTCTCATAACAAGTAACAAACTAACATATAAGCTTAGAAAGACAGGTTCTCACAAAGCAAATGAGAAGGGAGCACTCACTGGAGAAGACCCTGATGCTGGGAAAGATTGAAGGCCAAAGAAGACGGGGACAGCAAAGGATGAGATGGTTAGACAGTGTCACAGATGCAACGAACATGAAATTGAGCAAACTTCAGAGGACGACGGAAGACAGGAGGGCCTGGCGGGATCTGGTCCATTGGGTCGCGAAGAGTCAGACTCGACTGCGACTGAACAACAAAATATTGTTTATTAACAGTCTTTTTTTAAATTACTAACAGGGAATGATCTCCTAACCTTGGGTTTTTAGTTTAGTGTGGGTTGCTTTTATTTTCTCCCTAGTTGTAGTTACCCTATCCCTATTTTTTCTTGGTAGTTTTTGTAGTATTAAAAAAAAAAATCCCCTCCAGCGGCTTAAAAAAAGGAAATACTACTTTACACAAGTGATTAAAATGTGGAATTTGCTGCCGGAGGATGTGGTGATGGCCACAGCAATAAACACCTTTAAAAGAGGATTAGACAGATTCATGGAGGATAAGTCTATCAATGCCTACTACCCTGTTTCTGCGAAAATAAGACCTACCCCAAAAATAAGCCCTAGCAGGATTTCTATGCATTTGTGGAATAAGCCCAAGTGTGTCTTCTTGAGAAAAAATAAATATAAGACAGTGTCTTATTTTCGGTGAAACACGGTAGCCATGGTGGCTGAGAGGAACTTCCATATTGAGAGGCAGTTAACCTCTGAATCCCAGTGCCAGGAGGCAACATCAGGGGAAGGTCTTGGCCTTTCTGCCCTGCTGTTGGCCATCCAGAAGAACTGGTTGGCCACTGTGTGTGGCAGGATGCTGGCCTAGACGGACCACTGGTCTGATCCAGCAGGGCTCTTCTGATGTTCTAATGAAGGCCTTGGCTTCTCTGCCCTGTTGCTGACCCTCCAGAGGAACTGGCTGGCCACTGTGTGAGACAGGATGCTGGAGTAGATGGACCACTGGTATGATCCAGCAGGGCTCTTCTGAGGTTCTTACAAAGGCCTCGGCCTCTCTGCCCTGTTGTTGACCCTCCAGAGGAACTGTCTGCCCCCTGTGTGAGACACGATGCTGGACTAGACAGACTACTGGTCTGATCCTGCAGGGCTCTTCTGATGTTCTTATGGCTTCTTTGGAAGGTGGATTCTGACACTGTACCCCACTGAAGTCCCTCCCCTCCCCAAACCCCGCCCTCCTCAGGTTCCACCCCCCAAATCTCCAGGAATTTCCCAGTCCAGAGCTGGCAGCCCTACTCTTGGACTGAGACCAAGAAGATGGGGTGGAAGAAGTATGCGAAAGAGATCTCGGGGGCAAGAGTGCACTGTAAACGAAATATGAGCAGTCAGTGTGATGCGGCGGCAAAAAACGCAAATTCAGTCTTGGGTTATCTTAAAAGGGCCATACCATCGAAATCGCAGGAGGTCATCGCCCCTCTGTGTACTGCCTTGGTCAGGCCGCACCTGGAGTCCTGTGTGCAGTTCTGGAGGCCTCGCTTCAAAAAGGATGTGGGCAAAACCGAGAGGGTGCAGAAGAGAGCGACGAGGGTGATCGGGGGCCTGGAGACTGAGCCCTACGAGGAAAGGCTGAGGGCCTTGGGAATGTTTAGTTTGGAGAAGAGGAGACTGAGGGGGGGGACATGATCGCTCTCTTTAAAAATGTGAAAGGCTGTCATTTGGAGGAGAGCAAGGAGCTGTTCCAGTTGGCAGCAGAGGAGAGGACCCAAAGCAACGGGTTTAAGTTACATGCAGAAGGGTATCGACTGGATATTAGGAGAAACTTTTCCACGGTCAGAGTGGTTCAAAGGTGGGATCAGCTGCCTGGGGAGGTGGTGAGCTCCCTTTCACTGACAGCTTTCAAGAAGAGGCTGGACGGATATTTGTCAGGGGTGCTCTAGGCTGGTCCTGCACTGGGCAGGGGGTTGGACTAGATGGTCTGTATGGCCCCTTCCAACTCTATGGTTCTATGATTCTAAGTAAATCCTGTTGACCACCCAAAGGGTCACCACAGGCCACCTCTGGCCTGCCTGCATCTGAAATGGAATAACATCTGTGCCTCTCTTTCTGTGCCTCCCTTTCAGAGGCGGAGACTGACCGGCCACCACGCTCCAGCACACAGGCTGCACAATGGCCCCTTTCAGAAGGCCCGCTGTGCGTCAGATGCTACGAGCTGACCCAGAGCCCCCAAAACAGGAATGAATGAGGACTGCCAGTGTCTCGTCTCTCCGTTTTGGATGGTTTGGTCACTTCTCTCCTGCTGAGGTTTGTTTAAAACAGGAGGGCGAGAAACTTTTGCTTTCAGTGAAAAGCTGGAAGGCTGAGCAGCAGTCCATGGCATGGTTGCCAATCTCCAGGTGGTGGCTGGAGATCTCCCGGGATTACAACTCATCTCCTCAGATGAACTGGTTGGCCACTGTGGGAGACGGGATGCTGGACTAGATGGACCCCTGGTCTGATCCAGCAGGGCTCTTGTGATGTTCTTATGAAGGCCTCAGCCTCTCTGCCCTGCTGTTGGCCCTCCAGAGGAATTGGTTGGCCACTGTGGGAGACGGGATGCTGGACTAGATGGACCCTCACTGGTCTGATCCAGCAGGGCTCTTCTGATGTTATGAACGCCCCGGCCTCTCTGCCCTGTTGTTGGCCCTCCAGAGGAACTGGCTGGCCACTGTGGGAGACGGGATGCTGGACTAGATGGACCTCTGGTCTGATCCAGCAGGGCTCTTGTGATGTTCTTATGAAGGCCTCAGCCTCTCTGCCCTGTCGTTGGCCCTCCAGAGGAACTGGTTGGCCACTGTGTAAGACAGGGTGCTGGACTAGATGAACCCTCACTGGTCTGATCCAGAAGGGCTCTTCTGATGTTCTAATGAAGGCCTCGGCCTTTCTGCCCTGTTGTTGGCCCTACAGAGGAACTCACTGGCCGCTGTGTGAGATGGGATGCTGGACTCAATGGACCAATGGTTCAATCCAGCAGGGCTCTTCCTGTGCTCTTACGTTCTTAAAGCGAGGCTTGAATCCAGGATCCTGAGGGGCTCCTGAAAGTTCCTGTGGCAACAAATCTGTCTTTCAAATGCTACAAGGCTCTTGCTCCTCTGGGCCAGGCACAGCGGAATTTGCCTTTCCAGCTATGCAAGCCACTGCGATTCCTCCGCCTTCCAAGGGCCAGATTTTCCCTCTGTTTTCCGTCTCCCTTTCCCCAGTTGGAGGAGAACCAGTGTTGGCAGACAAAGCCCTCCTGACAGCGACTGCTGGGCCGGTTCATAAGCTCAAGCCGTAAGAGGAAGCCGGCTTTCACACTCTGGCTTCTTCTAGCTACTGAGTCTGCTGAGGATCTCTGGCACATGGAACGGCCCTTTACTGAACCAGACACTTGGTCCACTGAAGTCAGTCTTGCCTACTCAGACTGGCAGTGGCTCTCCAGGGTCTCAAGCAGAGGTCTTTCACATCACCTCCTTTTTTAAAAATGGAGGTGGCGGGGAATGAACCTGGGACCTTCTGCATGCCAAGCAGATGCTCTGACAGTGAGCCTCGCCCCTTACGTGCAGTGAAGCATCCAGACGCCTCGAACAGGGGGAAATTGCAACTAAGTGGCCCCAAAGGACCCTCTTTTGGGGGCTGTTTTTTTAAAAAAAACAATATTTTATTAAATTTTCATACACACATTCAACACACAAACATACATACATACATGGGGGAAATCTTTCAAGTAATTATAATACCTGTGCCTAATAGCTAAATCATATTGGTCAAATGTGGATCTCAAGAAAGTTTAGTCTTTTGTTGCCAGTATAATGAACTCTCTTCTCTGTATCCTCACCTATATTGTTTGACTATAAGTTTAAGTTATTATAATTTTCCAACCAAGGGTAGAACCTTGTCCACGTATTCTCAAAAGTTTTTCCTCGGTGGTCTTTCAAATAATTAAGTCAATTTATCCATTTCTGCTGTTTCTAGCATTTTGTTTATGATCTCTTCTTTAGTAGGAGTTTCCACTCTTCTCCAATATTTTCCATATAAAATTCTAGCAGAAGTTACTACATACAAAATCAAATAAGAATATTTTTCTTGCAACTTTCAGGTAAAATATTTAACGAGAATATTTCTGGTACAAAGGGTATAGACCATTTTAACCTTTTCTGCGATATGTCATGTATCCAAGCCCGTATTTCTTAGCTTTGTCACAAAACCACCACATATAATAGAAAGATCCCACCTTATTTTGACATTCCCAACATTGATTTGAACAATTCAGATCAAATTTAGCAAGTTTCTCAGGGCTGTTTGTTTTGATCAGGCTTCTGACTGGGACGGAAGGGCTCACGTATCTCCATTCCTACTTCCATCTGACGAGGGAGCTCTGGCTCTCAAATGCTCACACCCCGAAAATCTTGCTAGCCCCTAAGGTGCTGTTGGATTCAAATCTAGCTCATCTACTACAGATCTGCATGGCTACGCTTTGAAATGATCATCAAGGGTACAAAGTGAGGCATCTTTGGCAGACACCCCAGTTTGGTGTCGTGGTTAAGTGCGCGGACTCTAATCTGGGAGAACCGGGTTTGAGTCCCCCACTTGCAGCTGCTGGAGTGACCCTGGGTCAGTCCCAAGTTTTCTCAGAGCTGTTCTCTCAAGAGCAGTCCCTCAAAAGAACTCTCTCGGCCCCACCTACCTCACAGACTGTCTATGGGAGGGAAGGAAGGGAGGGAGGGAGGGGAAGGGGAAGGAGATTGCAAGCCGCTCTCTGAGTGAAGGGCAGGGCATAAATCCAATCTCCTCCTCCTCTTCTTTGGACATGACTCAGCATCTTTGGGAATAAATTCAGGTCGGCGGCGGCACACCACCGGTCCTTCCCTCGGCGCCGGCGGGTAAACGAGGGACCGGAGGGGAATGCTGCGCGCCGGAGCGATCACACCACGGGCGTCTGGAGGCAGCCCGTGGCAAACATTTACTAGTACCTTGGAGGTACTAGTTTTTAAATGCGCATTGTCAGCGGTAAGCCACCGGTGCGCTCCGCTTCCCAGATGTTGGGTTGTGATCGCGCCCGGATAATCCGCCCACCTTTCGTGCCTCTCCCGCGGCAACTTTGCCGTGTGACCGGGGCCATTGTTGGTCTTAAAGGTGCCACTGGACTCAAAACTTGCACCTCTGGGAAGTAATGGGGAAAGCCTATCTACTTATGTTGGTTTGGCCACTCAGGGTTAAGGCCAAAAAAGGGATGGGGGGGGAGGGATAGGGAAAATTCTGTTTAATTGAATTAGAATGTTCTTCTCTTCTGCTGCCACTGGGGTGGGGTTTGCTTTTGTTACCCAGTCAAAAAAACTGAAGGAGGCAGATTATCACCCTAAATGACATGAAAACAACTGGGGATGACTTGGGGGGGGAGAGATTTGGGGTCTGCCATTATATTTTCTGGTTTTAGCTGGGGATGTTGTAATTATTATCACAACCTGCCTTGAGCAACGAGGAAACGTGCGATATAAACGCCTCAATAAATAAGTTGTATTTATTTTTACTTACTTTATTTACAATCTGCCTTTCTCACAGGGATTCAAGGTAGACTACACAATCCATCTAGTCCAGCATCCTGCCTCACACACAGTGGCCCGCCAGTTCCTCTGGAGGGCCAACCACAGGGCACAGAGGCCGAGGCCTTCATGAGAACATCAGAAGAGCCCTGCTAGACCAGGCCAGTGGTCCCTCTAGTCCAACATCCTGTCTCACACAGTGGCCAGCCAGTTCCTCTGGAGGGCCAACAACAGGGCAGAGAGGGTGAGGCCTTCATAAGAACATCAGAAGAGCCCTGCTGGGTCAGACCAGTGAGGGTCCACCTAGTCCAGCATCCCGTCTCACACAGTGGCCAGCCAGTTCCTTTGAAGGGCCAACAACAGGGCACAGAGGCTGAGGCCTTCGTAAAAACGTAAGAAGAGCCCTACTGGGTCAGACCAGGGGTCCATCTAGGCCAGCATCCTGTCTCACACAAGAGTGGCCAACCAATTCCTTTGAAGGGCCAACAAAAAGGCATAGAGGCCGAGGCCTTCATTAGAACATAAGAGACTTGCTGGATCAGACCAGTCCAGTGGTCCATCTAGTCCAGCGTCCTGTCTCACACAGCAGCCAACCAGTTCCTTTGGAGGGCCAACAACAGGGCACAGAGGCCGAGGCCTTCCTCTGGTGTTGCCTCCTGGCTCTGGGATTCAGAGGATTAGTGCCTCTGAATGTGGAGGTTCCTTTCAGTCACCATGGCAAGTAGCCACTGACAGATTCATCCTCCATGGATCTCTCTAATCCCCTTTTAACGCTGTCTGTTCCTGCGGCCATCAGGACATCGTCCTGCTGAGAACCCCACATTTTATTCAATTAATTATTAATTAATCATGTTAAACAATTTATCATTCATTAATAAAACAATTTATCTTGTCGTGCTTCATGGCAAATGCGCAGGGCATCCTCTCGCAAAGAAAGTGTACAGAGCAACCTGGAAAGCCACAGGCTGAAGCCGAAGATGCAAAAAAATGACAAGTAAGATGCAGAGAAGAAGGAGGAGGAGGAGGAGGAGGAGGAGATTGGATTTATACCCCGCCCTTCACTCGGAGTCTCAGAGTGGCTCACAGTCTCTTTCCCCTTCCCATCCCCACAACAGACACCCTGTGAGGTAGGTGGGGCTGAGAGAGCTCTTTCCAGAACTGCCCTTGAGAGGACAGCTCTGCGAGAACTTGTGACTGACCCAAGGTCTCACCAGCAGCTGCAAGTGGAGGAGTGGGGGAATCAAACCCGCTTCTCCCAGATTAGAGGCCGCGCACTCAACCACAACACCAAACTGGCTATTTGAGGTTATTTGAGGGTGCCGGGCAGGCCCTCCTCTCCCCTTCCGGCTGCTTTGCGTACCCCGAGGCTGGGTGCCCCAAGCAGCTCTCCAGCTGAGCCACAGGGAGAGGAGAGCCACAGCTCAGCGCAGCTCATGGAAGCTTGTAAACTGCAGCACTGCCAGGAAATCCGAACAGAGGCTGAACGAGAAGCTCAAATACCAGACAGCAGAGTCAGTTTAGGAGGCCAGGAGATTGTCGGGAGGCCCTGGTGTTGTTTCCCCCAGTTATCATGAAACGTCGCAAAGCATTCCTCTATAAAACTGGTTGACTTTGTTTGGAATCCAGCTAAGACCCTGGGAATGTCTAAGAGGGAGTGAGGAGATTCGAGGGTCAATTCGTTCGCTTTCTGACTCAGGGGAGCAAACGTTCTTATTTGGGAGCAAGGGATGGGCACATTTCGGGTAGATCTGTTACAGCAGGCCCTGCCCCCCCCCTTGCTAAATTTATTTACTTCATTGATACCCCACCTTCCTCTGCAACGGGAACCCAAAGTGGCTCAAGTCTTTCTCCTTGCCTCTATTTTCTCCTGACAACAAACCCGTGAGGTAGGCCAGGCCAAGAGATTGTGAGTGTCCCGGTGTCACCCAGCAAGCTTCCCTGACAGTTTGAGACAGTTTGGTGTAATGGTTAAGTGTGTGGACTCTAAACTGGGAGAACTGGGTTTGATTCCCCACTCCTCCACTTGCAGCTGCTGGATGACCTTGGGCAAGCCATAGTTCTCTCAGAGCTGTTCTCTCAAGGACAGTTCTGTCAGAGCTCTCTCAGCCCCACCCACCTCATAGGGTGTCTGTTGTGGGGAGGAGAAGGGAAAGGAGTTTGTAAGCCACTCTGAGACTCCGAGTGAAGGGCGGGGTATAAATCCAATCTCCTCTTCCTCCTCCTCTTCTTCTTCTTCTGACATAGTGGCGATTCGAACCTGGGAAACAGCTATGGTTCAGTGGAAGAGCATCTGTTTGGCATGCAGAAAGTCCCAGGTTCAATTCCCACCATCTCCAGTTGAGAGGATCAGGCAGGAGGTGATGTGAAAGACCTCCTCCACCTGAGATCTTGGGAGAGCTGCTGCCGGTCTGAGTAGACAATACGGATTTGATGGACCAAGAGTCCGAACAAGGATAAGGCAGCTTCCTGCATGCTTGGGGAGGGGCTATGGCTTAATGGTAGGGCATCAGCTTGGCATGCAGAAGGTCCCCAGTTCAATCCCTGGCATCGCCAGTTGAAAGGATCAGGTGGGAGGTGATATGAAAGGCCTCCTCCAACTGAGACCTTGGGAGAGCCACTGCCAGTCTGAGTAGGCAATAGAAGAAGAAGAAGAAAAGATTGGATTTATACCCCGGCCTTCACTTGGAGGCTCAGAGCAGCTTACAACTCCTTTCCCTTCCCACAACAGACACCCTGTGAGGTGGGTGGGGCTGAGAGAACTCTGACACAACCTGCTCTTTTTCAAGGACAGCTGTGCCAGAGCTTGTGACTGACCGAAGGTCACATCAGCAGGTGCAATACAGAATTGACGGACCAAGGGCCCGATTGAGCATAAGGCAGCTTCACATGGAGGCCTCACTTCAAAAAGGATGTGGACAAAATCGAGAGGGTGCAGAAGAGAGCGACGAGAATGATCAGGGGTCTGGAGGCTGAGCCCTACAAGGAAAGGCTGAGGGCCCTGGGAAAGTTTAGTTTGGAGAAGAGGAGACTGAGGGGGGACACGATTGCTCTCTTGGAGTATCTGAAAGGCTGTCATTTGGAGGAGGGCAAGGAGCTGTTCCAGTTGGCAGCAGAGGACAGGACCCAAAGCAACGGGTTTAAGTTACATGCAGAAAGGGTATCGGCTGGATATTAGGAGAAACCTTTCCACGGTCAGAGTGGTTCAAAGGTGGGATCAGCTGCCGAGGGAGGTGGTCAGCTCCCCTTCACTGACAGCTTTCAAGAAGAGGCTGGAGGAATATTTGTCAGAGATGCTCTAGGCTGGTTCTGCATTGGACTAGATGGTCTCTATGGCCCCTTCCCACTGTATGGTTCTATGTTCATGTGAACCTCGGTGAGTCAGATCCTAGCCCAACACTCCACCCACGACACCACGCGGGCTCTCCAAATCCTGTCCACTTACTCCTCACTCTTGCGGGGGCTGCCTTCATGCTCCCTTGCTAACTGGAGGCTTCTGCCCCTTGCAAGAGCTAGGAGGACAGAGTCCCTCTGCTCACGTGCCACCCTCTCCTCTTCTCACCAGCATCTTGGCCCAGCTAGGGAGATGGTCAGGAAGGCCTTCCGAACAAAGCACTGAGTGCCAAGGCAGCTCCGGGCAGCCTCCGGCTCCCGAGAGAAGCACAGAGCATTTTGAACCTCTTCCCGGAAAACTGATCAGGCAAGCCAGAGAGGGAGGGAAAAGCAGTGCAGCCTTCTACCAACTTCTACCAAGCAGAGGTCCATCAGTGGCTATTAGCCACAAGGTATAGATAGGAACTCTCGGTCTGGGGCAAGGGATGCTCTGTATTCTTGGTGCTTTGGGGGGGGCAACAGTGGGAGGGCTCCTTGTGTCCTGGCCCCACTGCTGGACCTCCTGAGGGCACCTGGTATTTTTGGCCACTGTGTGACAGAATGTTGGACTGGATGGGCCGGTGGCCTGATCCAACATTGGCTTCTCTTATGTTCTTATGTTTAGAGAAGAGGTCCATCGGTAGCTATGAGCCACAAGGTATAGATAGGAACTCTCGGTCTGGGGCAAGGGATGCTCTGTATTCTTGGTGCTTTGGGGGGGGCAACAGTGGGAGGGCTCCTTGTGTCCTGGCCCCACTGCTGGACCACCTGATGGCACCTGGTATTTTTGGCCACTGTGTGACCCAGAGTGTTGGACTGGATGGACCATTGGCCTGACCCAGCATTGGCTTCTCTTAAGTTCTTATGTTCTAACAACTCGTAAGAACAGCGGAAGAGCCCTGCTGGATCCGGGCAAAGGCCCCATCAAGTCCAGCATTCTGTTCACACCGTGCCCGGCCAGCGACATTTTATTCATTAAATTATTGACGTTATTTATAGTCCACACATTTCTCAGAGAGACTCAAGGCAGATCACACAGAGTGAGTCGGTAGAATCAACAACCTGGGACATTCAGTGACCGACGCATTAGGGTTTTAGAAGCCTGGAGCCACCAGAAAGAACTGAAGCAGAGCGTAAATGTTCACATGACACATTAAGCGGTACAGAAATTACATAAATAGGATCCTCCTTACAAGACGTTGCACACAGCTATACAGACCACGGTCCTTAATCATTCACCCGAGCAAGTCTGTAAAGCAGTTTTGTACAGTGCAAACTTATGACCTCTGCAAAAAAGCCCTCTTGTTGGGTTTTGCATCGGAAGCCCACAAATAGGAAGACTGTGACAGAATCACCCTGCCTGTGCTTAAGCAATTCATCTGCAGTCCAGTTGCACTGAGAACAAGGTGCTGCCAGTTGATAAATATACGGATAAACCTATGGAGCAGAGGTCCATCAGTGGCTATTAACCACAAGCTAAAGATGGAACACTCTGTCTGGGGCAAGTGATGCTCTGCATTCTGGGTGCTTGGTGCTTGGGGGGCAACAGTGGGAGGGCTTCTGGAGTTGTGGCCCCGCTGGTGGACCTCCTGATGGCACCTGGGGTTTGGCCACTGTGTAAAACAGAGTGTTGGACAGGAAGGGCCCCACTGGCCTTATCCAACATTGGCATCTCTTGTGTTCTTAGGTTCATATGAAGTCACCCCAGGGGTCGTTTCATAGAAAAAGAGCTAGGGGAACTCGCCTTGCAGCTCCACTGTCGAGCCCCATGAGGGGCCCGGCGGTGGACCTGCAAGGCCAGCGGGAGTGTGAGGAAGCCCCGCGAAGGCCCTCCCTGGCCCCAGGCAGGCAGGGGTGGGGAGAGGCAGGGAGGAAGCAACTTACCCTCCCTCTTCTCCTGCCTCCTCCTGGCTGAATGAGGGCCGGAAGCGGGGCAACCGGAAGCAGGGGGCGGGGCTTCGCCATGTGCCCCGCCCCCTGTACCTCACCCAGGGGAACTGCGTTCCCCCGCGATCCCCCCAAAATGACCTCTGAGTCACCCTCAGGCAGCTCAAAATGCGTTCTCAAAACCGGGGGGGGGGGAAACAATTAACATTTGGGCCACAATATCCCACTGGCCATGCAGTGCAACTGTGTGTGTGTGTTGGCTACCTGGGGTTACTTAGGGTGGTAGGAAAAGAACTCTGCATATGTGCAGAAGTACTCTGTTTACAGTACCACTTTGCGTGCACTAGGGACAGAATCCAGGTTCCCAACTTGAGCTCAGGCAAGTCATGACACACATTAAGACATTACATTTCATTTCCTTCCAGTTTCTGGCCTCCCAACGATCTGGCCACAAGCAAGCGATAAAAATAGAGCGTAAACTGAAAGTGTAGACTATGGTTTGAATTAGGATTCGTGAAACGAAAAGGCACTGTATAAATAACGCAGACAGAAAAGCACCCAAATAGTAAACAAAAAAATAGTGAAAGACATTTATATAACAAAGTGACACGATACTAGCAAGGGAATAACAAGAGACTACACGTATCCGTAATTGCAAAAATACATAAATATAATACAAAAGTACATTGCGTAATAAAGAGTGTGCAGAAGAAACTGGCACAGAAGACACAGGGACGAAGACTCCGGATTTCAATCTTTGTTTCGATAGCTCTTCTTCAATAACTTCATTATACTACAACTACAATTAAACCAAACAATCAAAACGAGGAGCTATCGAAACAAAGATTGAAATCCGGAGTCTACAATTCTACCAGCACTTCAGTCTGCCCAGCCAATCAGATCCCCGGTGGCCAATCAGAAGGGGGCCCGCCCACTTTCTGAGAACACTTGGCAGGCATCGGGTATGGTGCTGGTGGGCACGATGGCGCCCAGAGGAACCATGCGGGGGACCCCTGACCTAGAGGGGCCCTCTGCCAGCAATATTCTGCTCAGCTAGGAAGGCTTTAGGTAAGATACTATCCCACAGCCTACTCTAACTCATGCTACGGTGTACCGTGAAGGTTGCAGCTCATGCGGTAATTGTGTATGGGTGGAAATATGCATTAAAATGGACTTTGGAATGATGGGATTGGTATCTATATGAATGGATTCAATCAGATATCTTATTGATATTAAAACAGGAAAAGACATGGGAAGAAAAGACAGAGATAAGGAAGAAGTAGTTTAGGTAAGAGAAAGGGGGGTGGCCAATAATGATATATTGGTAAAACCAGGGGTCATTTCGTAGAATGAGCAGGAGCTCATTAGCATAACTCCTTAGCATGACTTATTTGCATACACCACACCCCCTGACATCACCGGAAGTGTGTCAGAAGGCAACACCCACCACTCAGGCTCCACTGGACTGTTTTGGATTGCTAGCTATTGGAGGGGGGGGGGACGCGCAGATCTGTCCTCGCAGAGGGAGAGCTTGTACCTGAATAAAACTTGGTCTTAAAGGTGCCACTGGACTGTTTTGGACCGGGGGGGGCGGGGCAGGGGGGGCTCTGCAACTTACTTGGCTGCTTCTTGCTCTGACTGAGGGCTGATGGGAGTAGGGGGTGGGGCTTGTTGCATGTGCCCACCCCCTGGGCTCTTTACTGCCGGAGCTCCGCTCCTGTGCGCTCCTGCAGGAAATGACCCCTGGGTAAAACTCCATAGGGTGTCGCTCATGGTTGCAGATATAATGATAAGGTGGGGTTTTTTCATTTTCCCTCTTTCGACTGTTCGCTCGGGTAAGGGGGGGAGGGAGTAATAAAAGGGGGAAACTGATGCATTTGATGTGTGGTTACGTAAACCTGATGAAAATAATTATCCATGGAGATGAAATGTAAGACATAAATTAAAAAAAAAAAAGAATGCTGGGCTTTGGCCAGAGAAATGAAGGGCGGGGGTTTACCCTCTACACAGCCACAAAGTTTACTGTGCAATCTTGGACCCGGGACTATCTCTCAGCCTATCTACCCTGCAAGGTTACTGTGAAGATTTATCTATATCTAGAAGATTTTCATCCTGGTAAGTCCTCTGAGGGACTTCACGGAAGCACACATTGTCTTCTCTTCCCCATTTTATCGTCGTGAATCCTGTGAGGCAGATTAGACGTGAGTGTGCACGATTGATTTGAGGTCCCCTGGCAAAATTCGAACCCTAGCCTCCTAGATTATAGTCCAACGGTTTAATTGCTACCCCATGGCGGATCAAAATGGGAGGAGGGGGACCTACAAGATACAAACGTTGATACAGAGATTGTGAAGTATCCGCCGCAAGCACAACCCCGCAAACAGACTTCCATCTGGCAGAAGCGGGAAAGCACCTACCCGGTTCTAACTTGATGATTTTTACTGCCGCCAGCTCTCCGGTGTGCACATTTCTGGCCTGAAAAACAAAACAGAACAACAAGATTTAAACAGATCAAGGAGAATAAGTCTACCCGAGGCTACTGGCCATGGTGGCGAAAGGGAACCTCCACATTCAGGGGCAGTCAACCTCTGAATCCCAGGGCCAGGAGGCAACATCGGGGGAAGGCCTCGGCCTCTATGCCCAGTTGTTGGCTCTCCCTCCAAAGGAACAGGTTAGCCACTGGTCTGATCCAGCAGGGCTCTTCTGGTGCTCTAATGAAGGCCTCGGCCTCTGTGCCCTGTTGTTGGCCCTCCAGAGGAACTGGGTGGACACTGTGTGAGACAGGATGCTGGACTGGATGGACCCCTGGTCTGATCCAGCAGGGCTCTTCTGATGTTCTAATACCTCTGTGCCCTGCTGTTGGCCCTCCAGAGGAACTGGCTGACCACTGTGTGAGACAGGATGCTGGACTAGTGGGACCACTGGTCTAACCCAGTAGGGCTCTTCTGATGTTCTCATCACAACAAAATGTTAACCAGGGACCTGCATGCATCATCCCAGGCATTACTGTCTTTGACGGGACTGCTGTTTTGAAGTCATCCCTGCAAAACAGCAGCTCTTCAGCTGCGGCTCAGTCGTCCAAAGCAGGCCTGGAGAGAGCCCGCCAGACCGCAATGAGAACAGAAGGAAATACTATACTTCTTGTTTATTAAAAGGCAGAAACTGCTTGCAAAGCAAACACCAGCAGATGCCAAATTCAACCTGGACTCCGTCCGCATTCTGATCAAGGTGCACTGAACACATGCGGGGAAGGGCTTTTAGATGCCAGAAGTAAGGAGGAGGAGGAGGAGGAGGAGATTGGATTTATACCCAACCCTTCACTCGGAGTCTCAGAGCGGTTTACAATCTCCTATCCCTTCCCCTCCCCACAACAGACACCCTGTGAGGTAGGTGGGCTGAGAGAGCTCTGACAGAACTGTCCTTGAGAGAACAGCTCTGAGAGAACTATGGCTTGCCCAAGGTCATCCACCAGCTGCAAGTGGAGGAGTGGGGAATCAAACCCAGTTTTCCCAGATTAGAGTCCACACACTTAACCATTACACCAAACTGGCTCAAACTGCCAGGGAAACTTGCTTTCCCAGATTAGACTCTGGAGAAATATCTTATTATTATTCACGTGTAACCAGTGTTCCCTCTAAGCTGTGGAGTCCTGTGAGCAAAAATTCTACTTTGTGAGCTACTGCCATTCAAGTTGTGAGCGAGCAATTTGGCTACTGCATAAATCAGTTTGCTCTGGAGCCCTCCTTTTGAGCGGAGACAAAAATGTGTGAGCTGGAGGCTAAAAAACTGTGAGCTAGCTCACACTAATTCAGCTTAGAGGGAACATTGTGTGTAACCTAGCTTATGCATTTAAAAAAAATAAAAATGATCCACAGGTATATGAGCCTGGTTTAAGGTAAAAGCGAAAGGACAGCTCTGAGAGAACTTGTGACTGATCCAAGGTCACACCAGCAGCTGTATGTGGAGACTGACCATGGGCAAGCCATAGCTCTGGCACAGCTGTCCTTGAAAAAGAGCAGTTTCTGTCAGAGCTCTCTCGGCCCCACCTACCTCACAGGGTGTCTGTTGTGGGGAGGGGAAGGGAGAGGAGTTTGTAAGCTGCTCTGAGACTCCTTCGGGTAGTGAAGGGCATGGTATAAATCCAATCTCTTCTCTTCTCTTCTTCTCTTCTTCTTCACAGGCTGCCCAGTTTGGAATGTTTCTAAGACTGCAGGCTGTGTTGGACATCCTTTTTACAGTGGACATAAGCAATTCCTTTCCTAATCGCTCCCCCCCCCCCAACCTGGTTTAAAGTAATCCCCACATTTAGAGTTATATTGTCAACACTTCCGACAGGAGTTTACAGCCCTGCTATTTTATCGCGGCCCTGACAGCCAACAGCTGAAAAACAGGGGGTGGGTGGGGGGGAGAGGCCTGGCCGACTTTCCCACTCCTCCGGGCACTTCCTACAATCCGAGTCGGGCTTTTGGAGTCTCCCGAGCCCCTGGCTGACCCCCGGACAGCCGAAGAGGGTGAAAGGCCAGGAGGGTCGCCCAAAATGCAGGAAGGCAGCTGCTTCCCCTCCTCGCCTGCAGGAAGTACGAGGACAGCTGTGCCAAAGCCGGGTACATTCAGTCCTCTGTGAGTGATAAAAGCCGGGTGGGCGGGGCGGGGGGAATAATAAAAACGGTACCAAAAAAGACTTAGAAAATAGAGAAAAGGTGGGTGGGTGAGCGCTCTACAAGTTTTGCTTCGTTCTGAAAGTGCCGAGCTTGACATTTTTCTACCTCTCGGGAATTCTTTCTGCCTGTTGAAGAAGTACAACCGGACATGTAAGCACAGCAGAGGATTCTGGGGCAAGTTCTAAGGGGCGCTTATGGATCGGGGGGGGGGTAGGGTTGCAGGTCCCCCCTGGCCACCTGTAGGGGATGGGGGGTGTGGGGTTGGCAGAACCAGGTAGTAGTAGTAGTAGGAGGAGGAGGAGGAGGAGGAGGAGGAGGAGGAGGAGGAGAGGCGGTGCCGGAGGCGGTGGCAGCTCTCCAGGATCTCAGGCAGAGAAGGTATTTCCCATCAACTACTACCTGGTCCTTACAACTGCAGATGCCAGCGGTCTGAACCTGGGACCTCCTGCACGCCAAGCAGATACTCTACCAGAGGGAAGGGCTATATGCCACCCAATGTCATCTTTGGGGTGTGGAACAGGGGTCACTGGGGGTGTTGGGAGGGGAAGGTATTTGTGAATTTCCTGCATTGTGCAGGGGGTTGGACTAGATGACCCTGGAGGTCCCTTCCAACTCTATGATTCTATGATGGGGCTCCACTCTCTCTGGCAGCCCCCTGGCTCCTGTCTGGCTATGGATGGCTTATTTGGGGGGGCTTCATCTAGCCCAGGGGTGGCCAAACTTGCTATCATAAGAGCCACATAGAATAAGAAGAGAAGAGGAGATTGGATTTATACCCTGCCCTTCACTACCCAAAGGAGTCTCAGAGCGGCTTACAAATGCCTTTCCCTTCCCCTCTCCACAACAGACACCCTGTGAGGTGGGTGGGGCTGAGAGAGCTCTGACAGGAACTGCTCTTTTTCAAGAACACCTCTGACCAGAACTCTGGCTTGCCCAAGGTCATCCAGCCAGGTGCAAGTGGAGGAGTGGGGAATCGAACCCAGTTCTCCCAGATTAGAGTCCGCGCACTTAACCACCACACTAAACCACCACACCAAACTGGCTCTCCAAACGTCAGATGTTTGGGAGCTGTAAGACAGAAGCAAATATTACACTTGCATTTTTATTTTTTAAAATATGCAAATTTGCTTTCTTATTAACATTAAATGAGACTACCCAAAGTAAAAACAAAAGGGGTAAGAACAGATATTGATAATGATATTTATTTGCTAAAATATTGATTTGTCTAAGAGAGAGAAAAAGAGAGAGATGGAAAGAAAGAGTGAAAGAGGTGGAAAGAAAGAGAAAGAGAGAGAGAAACAAAGAAAGCAAATAGATGGGAGGGAGGGAGGGAGAGAAAGTATACCTCCCCAGCTGCCCTGCCGAGAGCCACACAATATGTGTGAAAGAGCCACATGTGGCTCCCGAGCCACAGTATGGCCACCCTTGGTCTAGCCACTTTGCTGCCCCTTGCAGACTGCCGGCCCACTTCTACACTGGCCGGCAGCTTCCCTGCACCCTCATTCCACCGCACTCTGGTCAGACTCCGCCGTGCGCACCCTCAACCGCAGGCTGCCTTTACTTCTACCTTTTGATGTCCTAGGCCCTGGGGGGGGGGTCTGCTTTCTTCCAAGCTCCTGGCCCCGACCTTGCCATGGCACCAGTGTTCCCTCTAAGCTGAGTTAGTGTGAGCTACCTCACTGTTTTTAGCCTCTGGCTCACACATTTTTGTCTTAGCTCAGGAAGGAGGGCTCCAGAGCAAACTAATTTATGCAGTATCCAAATCGCTCGCTCACAACATCAATGCCAGTTGCTCACAAAGTAGAATATTTGCTCACAAGATTCCACAGCTTAGCGGGAGCATTGCACGACACCCTGCTTTCCGCTCACCAAGCTGCTTGACATCCCCGTACTGCAGCCGGCCGGCCAACCAGCCAACAACCGGAGGTTTCGTGCCGCAAAATGAAAGACACGGAGCAGGCGCCGTGCCTTGGCATCGGTGCCCTCCGTCTACAATCATCTACCACCCCCTGGTATTCCCTTTTGCATCGGGAACTTGGTGCCCACGCAGACAATAGAGGGGATTTTAAATTGGCTCTGGCTGGGGGGGGGGGTGACTCAGCCGGCCTTTTATAGCGTTAAGAGCCTTTTGATTTTGCAAAGCGGCCCCAGGCGATTGTGGATTCTGTACGCTCGCCTGGCCAGAGACTGCCGTGACAGGCTCCATTATAGTGGCGGGGGCCGAAAACATCGCCTGAACAGAGACTTTACAGACGGCAGCCAGGAAAGAGAGCTGTCTCTGGACTGCCTTTTAGGGTACTTTTTTGGGGGGGGAGGGAGCATCCAAAAAAAGACCTTTGAAAGAAAAAAGAAACAGATAGAAAGAAAAGAAAAACGAGTCCCCGGTTCATCTCTTCTTCTACAACACACGGGCATATATCATTGGGTGCTTTCACTCACACTTAATAGAGCACTTTCAATGCACATTACAACTGGATTTTACTGTGTGAAACGGCAAAATCCACTTCCAAACAGTCACACAAATCTCCTTGCAGTCCAAGGGACTCTCTTCTCCAGCACCATAATGCAAAAGAATCTATTATTCGGAGCTCGGCCTTCCTTGTAGTCCAACACTCGCCATACATTACCACTGGCAATACCCTCGCTTTGTTTTACTTAAAGCCAATCCAGATATAAAGCACTGCACAAGCATGTAATCCACCACTGCAGCCAAGTACCAACAATTCTGTCCTTACTTATAGTTACACTGTCTTCTGTCCAAAGATAAGCAGGGCAGCTGGCCTGGCTGTATCGGACGGACTGCCGGCCCATTTAGTTTCCAGTGGCTAGGCAGACGTCCCTAGGAAGTTTGGAAGCAGAGCACGAAAGGGAGAGTGACTCCCATCGTTTTCTCTCTGGCATCGTAGATTTTCAGGAAAGCTGTATCTGAACACGGGTCAGGACGTCAGCCTCAAAAGCTGGTGAGATCTTTCTAGCACCAACATAAGAATACAAGAAGAGCCCTGCTGGATCAGACCAATGGTCCATCTAGTCCCGCGTCCCATCTCACACAGCAACCAACCAGCTAATCTGGATGGCCAACGGCATAGAGGCTGAGGCCTTCCCCTGATGTTGCCTCCTGGCTCTGGGATTCAGAGGTTTAGTGCCTCTGAATGTGGAGGTTCCCCTCAGTCGCCATGGCTAGTGGCCACTGATAGACTTATCCAGAGGTCATTTAATAGAAAAAGTAATTAGCATAACTCATTAGGATAACTTATTTGCATATGCCACACCCCCTGACATCACCGGAAGTGTGTCAGAAGGCAACACCCACTGCAACTTACCTGGCTGCTTCTTGCTCCTCATGGCCCGGGGCTGCTGGGAGCAGGGGGTGGGGCTTGTTGCCTGTGCCCGCCCCCCTGGGCTCTTTACTGCCGGAGCTCCGCTCCTGTGTGCTCCTGCAGGAAATGACCCCTGGACTTATCCTCCATGAATCTATCTAATCCTCTTTTAAAGCTGTTTATTTCTGTGGCCATCGCTACAAACTCCGGCAGCAAATTCCACGTTTTAATCACTCTCTGTGTAAAGTGGTTTTTCCTTTTGTCCATCCTGAACCTTACTGCCCACCGGCTTCATTGGATGCTTAGTCACACATCTCCCCATCCTGTTCTTGGCCCTGTTGATCTTCCTCCCTGGATGTCAGCATAACACCTGCCCTTATTATTTCCTTGCTTACTGTCAAGGTCTCCAGTTCCTCAAGGCACATTCTGCTATATTTTAGGCATGATTTTTAATCTGACCTCTTGAGGTGGCTGCAGCCCCTCCCAGGTCTCCAGCAGCTGTACCGTCTAAGCAAGGGTTTGATCACCCGAAGGACAAACATGTTCCTGAGCAGTTCCGTTACGCAACCAGATAAACTGAAGCTGCCGAATACTTAGTGCAGGAGTGGCACCCACCTGTTCTAGTGCCCTCCAAACAGGTAGGGCAAGGCGGGGCTTTTGCCCAGCAAGACTTCTGATTGGCCGAGCAGATTTTAAAAACCGCCACAGCACAAGGCTCTTCGCTCTCTGACTGAAGCGAAGCGGTGTGTGTAAGCAAGAAAACGTTTTTGTTTTTGTTTTTAAAAAGTCCATTTTAAAAGTTATCCTCTTAAACAGATCTTCTGCCTGAAATGTTGGAGAGTCAGTGGGTTAAGCTGCTTGAGAAGCACTAGAGACCTCCCCCTTGCCCCCCCCAAGCGCCAGTCCCTACACAGGGGTGGAAATGCTTCCTAACGGGAAGATGAAATTCAACTGTGGAAAACAGCAGAGTTCAGCTCAACACATATTTCTGGCTTTCGCCAATTAAAACTTTCCTCACTGAGCTACTGAGAGGGTAAGGCTACAAAATCCTAAACCAGTAAATCACCTTTTAAATCGGGAGGGGGAGTCCCAGGGAACGTCCCGGTGGCCTCTGCTGAATCGGTATGGTGAGGGCAGTGTTCCCTCTAAGCTGAGTTAATGTGAGCTAGCTCACAGTTTTTTAGCCTCCGGCTCACACATTTTTGTCTCAGCTCAGGAAGGAGGGCTCCAGAGCAGACTAATTTATGCAGCGGCCAAATTGCTTGCTCACAACTTTAATGCCAGCAGCTCACAAAGTAGAATGTTTGCTCACAAGACTCCACAGCTTAGAGGGAGCATTGGGTGGGGGGGTTATAGTGTCAGACTGAGATCTGGAAGACCCAAGTTCGAATCCCCCCATGGTGCCAAGGAATTTTGCTGGGTGGCCTTGGGCCAGTCCCACACTCTCAGCCTCACCTACCTCACAGGAATGTCGTGAGGATAAAATGGAGGACAGGAGAATGATGAAAGCCACTTTAGAGCCCCAGTAGAGAACAAGGTGGAATATTTAAAAAATCAATCAATCGAAACAATCAATGAGAACAATGTTCAAACATCCATGCGTTACCTCTGTAATCCTCACAACAGCCCTACAAGATAGGCCATGGTCTTGCAGAATGGGGAGAGCCTGGTTGAGAGTTGACCAGGGACAGGTCAGGTCACGCTCAGCCATACAATTGTTGTCCGTCCCCCCCGCCGCCTTTAAAATATCCTTTAAAATGTTTTCACACCTTCGGCGTATCGCAACCAATACTCCTTCTAAGCTGTGGGGTCTTGTGAGCAAAAGCTCTACTTTGTGAGCCACTGGCATTAAAGTTGCGAGCGAGCGATTTGGCTACCACCTAAGTTAGTTTGCTCTGGAGACACATCCTTCCTGAGCCAAGACAAAAATGTGTGAGCCGGGGGCTAAAAAACTGTGAGCTGGGTCACTCTAACTCAGCTTAGAGGGAACACTGATTATTCCCATCCACTTTCATCTTCTTTTCTCTCAGCTAAAGGCATCCAAGTCCTTCTGGCCTTTGCTCCCAAGACATACCATCCAAAACCCACTGCTATGGAGGGCTAAGGCCCAAACTGGCAAACCTCATAAAACCAAAAGCAGGAACTGCCTGGGGGGTGGGTTGGAACAACCTCCCCCACTCTCAGTGGGCAAAGCTCCACCACCAAATTGCAGAGTACGAAGTGCACGTGGGCTCAATCGGCAAGGGGTCAGAAGACGAGTCGCCGAAGAACATGCCCACTTCTCAAAACACTCCCCTACAAGAGGTGGGCTTGCTCTCAGCCTTTGGGTGTGTTCAGACGGGCCGTTTAGTCCACTTTCGGCCCGCCACAGAAACGGATTTTATCGGCGCGATCACACAGTCAACATTTGCCTCCCGTCCCCAGCCGTCGCTTTCCGGCTCAAAACCGCTTTAACCCGGAGTATTTTGATACCAGGTCCCCAAGTGGTGTTTTCCTGATTCTCCAGTTCCAGCTGCACTTTTCTGACGTCTGATCGCTCCTGTGGTGTCGAGCCACTTCCAGTTTAAACCCCCTCCCCGCTCGACAGCTGCCCGAGGCTTCCGCTTTTCGCCCACCATTTTTAAAAAAGCGTTGGCGGTGTGCGCATAGGCGGAGGTCTGCCACCACGTTATTAAAAACAATGTTTAAACGGTGCCTAGTTTTAGCCTTTAGACGAGTTCGGGATCTCACGGAGGCCATTGTCAGGGTAAACATTTAAAGGGAAGTGTTCTTTTAAAGGGAAGTGTTAACAGCAGTCGGGTTGAAGTGGAAATCGCTGCTCTGCGCACACACGACAATTTTAGTTCTACAGATGGCGGCCTGTATGGCGCATGCCCAAACTGAGAGAGAGAGGAAAAACAGTGACGCATGCGCCCGCGTGTGTACGGCGGGGAGCGATGTGGCTGCACAGCGATCCGGAGCAAGGAGGTGAGTGTGATCGCGATTCTCCAGGTTAAAAAAGACCGCATCAGGGCCGGAGCAATTTAAACCGCTCCCAGCACGCCGTCTGACCGCACCCTCAGTCTTTTGGCAGAATGCGTGAGGTGGAAATACAAACACCAGTGCAAATTCCGGGAGGGAGGTTCACAGCTTCTCTTCCCTACCGGTGAAATTAAATGCGCCACACCATAACCAGCGTTCCCTCAAAGCTGAGTTAGTGTGAGCTAGCTCACAGTTTTTTAGCCTCCGGCTCACACATTTTTGTCTTGGCTCAGGAAGGAGGGCTCCAGAGCAGACCAATTTATGCAGTAGCCAAATCGTTGGCCCACAACTTTAATGCCAGTAGCTCACATAGAATTTTTCTCACAAGACTCCACAGCGTAGAGGGAGTATTGACCACAACTGGTGACACGAGTGTACACTGAGGTATCCGCGTCACACGAACCACGGATTCCCCACAGGTCTCTTGTCCAGACGCCGTTATGACAATACTGGATACATTTCTGAGGTAAATTTAGCTGACAGGAAGAAATTTGATTCCTTTGAAATGTAGTGTCGGAGGAGAATTTGATGGATGCTGTGGACCGCCAAAAAAGACAAATAAGTAGGTCGAATAAAACCTGAACCCTCCCTAAAAGCTAAAATGACAAAACTAGGTCTATCGTACTTCGGTCATGTCGTGAGATGACACTGGAGAAGACAACCATGCTAGGAAAAGTCAAAAGCGGCAGGAAAAGACGAAGACGCAACATGAGTGGGGTGGACTCAATAAAGGAAGCCATGGCCCTCGCTCTGCAAGACCTAAGCAAGTCTGTTAACCATAAGACATTTTGGAGGTCATTAATTCACAGGGTCACCATAAGTTGGAAGCAACTTAGGAATGTAAGAGAAGCCATGTTGGATGAGGCCAGTGGCCCATCCAGTCCAACACTCTATATCACACAGTGGGTAAAACCCAGGGGCCATCAGGAGGTCCAACAGCAGGGCCAGAACGCCAAAGGCCCTCCCGCTGTTACTCCCCAAGCACCAAGAATACAGAGCATCCCTTGCCCCAGATGTAAGAGCATAAGAGAAGCCATGTTGGATCAGGCCAGTGGCCCATCCAGTCCAACACTCTGTCACACAGGGGCCAAAAATCCCAGGTGCCATCAGGAGGTCCACCAGTGGGGCCAGAACTCCAGGAGCCCTCCCACCATGGCCCCCCCAAGCACCAAGAATACAGAGCATCACTGCCCCAGACAAAGTGTTCCAAAGATACCTTGTGGCTAATAGCCACTCATGGACCTCTGCTCCATATGTTTCTTCAATCCCCTCTTGAAGCTGTCCACATGTTAATTACCCTTTGGGATGAAGAAGTACTTCCTTTTATCTCTTCTAAAGCCTACTGCTCATTACTTTCATTGAGTGCCCATGACTTCTTATAATGTGAGAAAACGAGAAAAGTACTTCTTTCTCAGCCTTCTCTATCTCACGCATAATTCTTTAAACTTTTATCATGTCACCCCTCAAACGTCATTTTTCCAGGCTAAAGAGCCCTAACCTCTTTAACCTTTCTCCACAGGAAAGGTGTTCCATACCCTTAATCATTTCCTTTCCTTTTTTTTTAATTCAATTTTTTAAATTATTTCAGTATAATGTAATATAATACAACAGTGAGCTTCACAGAAATAACATAGTCATTTAGTTAACTACATCGTAACTATGGCATTAACACTACAATCAGCTTACAAGTCCTGTATCGCTGTTCTAATCTTAAGAATTTACCTTTGTAACTCAAAAATACAATAACTCCTGGTACTGGAGTTATTTTTAGGGATGATTCCTCCCTCTGCAAGGTACGGGACCACTGGGAACCATACAGCTTGGAATGTTTTATGGTAAGACTTAGCATTCCATTGTGTTTGTTGGATTGTTATTTTCCCGTAAACAAAATGTTCCCATATTTTATTTTGCCAATTTAATAAGGTAAGAATAGATTTTTCTTTCCATTTCTGTGCAAGTGTTATTCTAGCTATTGCCAGTGATGTAGAGATTAATGTCTTTACTGTGTTTCTTTTACAGGCCTCTGGGAGGATATCGGGCAAAACTGTCTCTGGAAGCGCAGGTAAGTTATGTCCTGTGATAATTAAGATTTGTGGAAGGATTTGCATCCAGAACTGCCCTTAATCATTTCAGTTGCCCTTTTCCAATGCTATGATATCTTTTTTGAGGTGTACACAATATTCCAAATGAGGCCACACCATTGATCTATACAGGGGCATTATTAACGGCACTTAACAAGGACAACACACACACACACACAAGGTCCCCCAGCAAGCAACTGAAGTGATTTTGGGGAGGCTAACAATCTCCAATACAGACCAACAATTTTTTTCCCAGGTTATGCCAACTTGGAGGGAGGGGGTTGTTGCCTCGAGTGGCTCAGAAAGGTCTTAAGGTGATACTGAAAAACAGGAACTGAATTCCTGAACTTCTATTAGATTCACATACTCCCCAAACAGGTTTTTCTTCTTGAGCTAAGAAGAGCAAACAGGCAGCCAGAAATGCTAAAACAATCACATTCAGGGTGGTGCAAATTTTGGCAGAATGATTTATGCGCTAGCCTGTGTGTTTGACGTGAACCCTATTTTTTCCGTCAAGCGACTCCCAAAAGCAAACAAAGTGGTCAAAAAGCGGTCAGGAATTACCACCAATTAAACGGTGAAACGCTCCAATTAACCCATTACCCCAAAACGGAAAGTCAATTAAAAATTTATACAACGTCAGCACAAAAATGTAACGCGGCAGTCAAAACTCAGCCCTGAAGCTTGCAAAAGCAGAAACAAGCCATCCCTTTTCCCAGTGCCAGGAGGAAACATCAGGGGAAGACCTGGTTGGCCAGTATGTGTGACAGGATGCTAGACTAGATGGGCCACTGGTCTGATCCAGCAGGCTCTTCTGATGTTCTTATGAAGGCCTCGGCCTCTCTGCCCTGTTGTTGGCCCTCCAGAGGGACTGGTTGGCCCCTGTGTGAGACAGGATGCTGGACTAGATGGGCCACTAACTTGGTCCAGCAGGGCTCTTCTGATGTTCTTATGAAGGCCTCGGCCTCTATGCCCTGTTGATGGCCCTTCAGAGGAACTGGTTGGCCCCTGTGTGAAACGAGATGCTTGAATAGATGGACCACTGGTCTGATCCAGCAGAGCTCTTGTTGTTGGCCCTCCAGAGGAACTGGTTGGCCACTGTGTAGGACAGGATGCTGGAGTAGATGGGACACTGGTTTGATCCAGCAGGGCTCTTCCTAGGTTCTAATGAAGTCCTCGGCCTCTCTGCCCTGTTGATGGCCCTCCAGAGGAACTGGTTGGCCTCTGTGTGAAACGAGATGCTTGAATAGATGGACCACTGGTCTGATCCAGAAGTGCTCTTCCTATGTTCTTATGAAGGCCTAGGGCTCACTGCCCTGTTGTTGGCCCTCCAGAGGAACTGGTTGGCCACTGTGTGGGACAGGATGTTGGACTAGATGGGCCACTGGTCTGATCCAGCAGGGCTCTTCTTAGGTTCTGATGAAGGCCTAGGGCTCTCTGCCCTGTTTGCTGACCCTCCAGAGTAACTGGTAGGCCACTGTGTGGGACGGGAAGCTGGACTAGATGGGCCACTGGTCTGATCCAGCAGGGTTCTTCTTAGGTTCTTCTTATGTTCTTATGTTCATCTGTATGCAAAGACAATGAGGAACAAGCCACAATCTGCTTCCACAGCTGAGTTTGCTGTCGCAGAAGTTCATTCCTACAATGGGAGACAGTCTGCCACTTAAGCACATCTAGAAAACATGGGCCTTTTTGCCTCCAAAGGATTCCTGCTCTATAAAGATATGTTTTCAGTATTTCTTTTCATACATCGTTTCTTGCTAAAATGCTAAGAAGAATCAGCCGATCAGATGGACTGGTCCATAAGTCCCACCACTGTCTACTTGGGACCACATGTGGCTCTCCCAGGTCGGTAATGTAAAGTACGGATAACAGTCACAGTGAACTAATTGAGTCAGATCCAAAGGAAACTGCAAAAATGTGCTAAATATCCATATGATACAATATAGTCAGTGTTCACAAAATATCAACAAGTGTACAAACGTAAGTTTAAACTATCATCATGGAAGAATTCATAGTTGTTAACAATGTTCTCTGGAATGACTTATCGTCTCGTTGGAACTTCCTCTGAACATCAACGTTTCTTTACTGGTACAACCGATCCATTAATTTGCCCGCTCAGAAAGAATTGAACTTAGTGACTACAATAGCTTGAATGTCTTTGAAGAAGTGGCTACGATCTAGACATCATTTGATGTTGTACCAGTACACTTGTTGATATTTTGTGAACACTGAATATATTGTATCATATGGATATTTAGCGCCTTTTTGCAGTTTCCTTCGGGTCTCTCCCAGGTCGGTCACAAAAGGAGAAAGGTCTTTCCCAACCCCAGCTACATTCCCTTTCCTTTTTTTTTTTTTAAAAAAAAGACAACTGAAGAAGCAGACACTACAGGGACTAAGCGGGCGACCTTTGGCATGCAAAGCACGAGGAATACCACCACGCACAAGTGTGTTCTGCTCAGCCGGCTTTGCAGAATGTGGATTCCTGAGGGGCAGAAGTTTAACGGATTTGATTACCGCCTTCACCCAAAAAGCAATTCCAACACGAGGGTAAGCACAATACCGGAGGGGGGCCACAGGCGGAAATGTAGGGGGAAATCTGCTTAAAACTGTCCACATGCTGCAATAAAGATGACCGTAAAATGTCATGGCGGCTGCTCTGCACCAGATAGTGACTAGCGCTGCAGGTGCAGAGAGATGACACTCTTCTATCTCTCCCTACTACACCCTTCTGTTTCTGTTTTCCGGTTTCTTATGTATTGAATTTGATTATTTATTTCATTTATACCCCACCTCCCCCCCCCAAATGGGGACCCAAGGTGGCTTAGGTAATTCATCTCTCCTCCATTTTATAGTCACAAACAGTGTTCCCTCTAAGCCGAGTTAGTGTGAGCTAACTCACAGTTTTTTAGCCTCCAGCTCACAGATTTTAGCGCAGGAAGGATGGGGCTCCAGAGCAAACGAATTTATGCAATAGCCAAATCGCCCGCTCACAACTTTAATGCCAGCGGCTCACAGAGTGGACTTTTCGCTCACAGTACTCCACAGCTTAGAGGGAGCCTTGGTCACAACCACCCTGTGAGGTAGGTTAGGCGGAGGGTGTGCGACTTGCCCAGGGTCGCCCAGCAAGCTACCATAGCGGAATCGGCATTCGAACCTGGGCCTCCCAGACCCTAATCTAACACTCCAACCACTCCACCATGCTTAACAGAAGAAGCAGATGGTCGGGTAGGAGGTTAAAACAAGCCTCTCGTGTGTTTAATTGACATTATCCCGATACAAGCCTTCCGTGCACTCTTTAATTTAAGTGGGTTCTCTTTTTAAACGGTGAATCTTTGGGATGGATTTCTTTTTCTCAATCCTGTTTGCCTGCATTTGCACCACCTCCACATTTTACAACAGATCCCAGAAAGAGAAATGCCTGCCCAAGGTTCACTTGAAACATTAAAATTAAACACATCATATGCTATACTGCACACAAAGAAACAGAACGCCAAACATATCAAGATATGGCTCCTTCCTTTAAAAAGCTTTGGTTCACAAATGCAAATTCAAAACACACGCACAAGGAAATACCTTCACTGGTAATCCACACTCCCCGATTCTAAATGAGCAGCAGTGTTCTGTATCCGCTGAAGTGTCCAAGTTGTTTGCAAGGGCAGACCCATATAGGGCACATTACAGTAGTCTAACCAGAAGATACGTTGTATGGTTCCACATGGCCTGATTGGTCAGTGCACGATACGGAAGATGAAAGGAAGCCTCTTCCCCAGCTGAATTAACATGCTTCCCCAGGAATCATACTGGAGCCAAGCCAGTATAACCCCCGGAATCTTAACCGAGTCAATGAGGGTCAGCTGGACTCCATCAAATGCAAGGAGTAAATTATCCTGTTAGATCTCTGCTGTCCTGACTCGTGTCATTTTGTCCTGCCTGGATTCAGCTTCAACTTGCCTGTTAGCGACAGCAGCCAGATACCAGCTTGGGCCAATGCCTTCCCCACTCAATAGGGTGCACCCCCCCCCTGTTTGTCTACCAGCAGGGCTTTCCTCCACCTGCAGGTGGTTCCTTGCACTCAAGGAAGGAACTGTTATCAGCCGGGCTACGAAGGAACAACAGCCGCTGTGGATTACTGATAAACAGAGACATCCAGCCACTCTGGAATAGCCATGCCATTTGGTAGAGTTTGCCCTTGGCCTCAGAGAAGAGCGCTGGGCAAGGAAAAAATGATCCCCGCTTTCAAAGTAATACCAACAAGAGTCGATAGCCCTGCCACACAGTAATGGGGCCATCTGTTTCTTGGCCAGAAGAACGCCTGCCTCCTTAACTTGAACTGGGAAGGAAGATTGTGTGTTACATGCCGTCAAGCTGATTCTGTGAACTTGGGCAGGTCGTGAGAGGGAGGGCAGGAAGGGTTGCACCCGTGCTTCGTTCTCGTGGCCCTTTCTTACACACCCAGGGAAATGCCGATCGCCACTTTGGGGTCAGGAAGCCATTTTTCTCCAGGCCGGTTTGGCCGGAGATCCTTTTTCTCCCACTCCCGAAAAGCATTTCTTGAGGGTTTCA